>NC_046329.1:6576079-6838579 GCF_009819535.1 Lacerta agilis | reverse complement strand
ATGTGAGAAACTGTTCCTTAGCAAGCCGCGTCATCCCAAGTCAGACTATCGCTCCATCTTGCTGTTGTCTGCACAGACTGACTGCAGAAGGTTTTTTGTTTTGTTTTGTTTTGTCTTAGAAACTTTGCCAGGGATTTAGGACTGTTTGCATTCCAAACAGATGCTCTCCCACCGAGCTTTCGCCCCTCCCTTAAAAATCAAGTAAGACTCCAGATTTCATGACTATGAATAACATATGTTAAATCAGACCGTTGGTCCTTTTAGCTGACTGGCTGCCTGGGCCAGCAGCCCAGGGTATTTGGGGACCTTTGGCAAAACCTAAAATGGTGCCCTGCCCTCAGGAGGCCCTCGGAGCTGGACCTCGGTGTCCGGGCTGAGTGATGGGCGTGGAGACGCTCCTTCAGGGATACAGGGCCATTTAGGGCTTTAAATGTCAGCACCAACACTTTGAATTGTGCTCGGAAACATCCTGGGAGCCAATGGAGGTCTTTCAGGACCGGTGTTATGTGGTCTCGGCGGCTGCTCCCAGTCCCCAGTCTAGCTGCCGCATTCTGGATTAGTTGTCATTTCCGCATCACCTTCAAAGGGAGCCCCACGTAGAGCGCATTGCAGTAGTCCAAGCGGGAGATAACCAGAGCATGCACCACTCTGGCGAGACAGTCTGCGGGCAGGGAGGGTCTCATCCTGCGTACCAGATGGAGCTGGGAGACAGCTGCCCTGGACACAGAATTGACCTGCGCCTCCATGGACAGCGGTGAGTCCAAAATGATTCCTAGACTGTGCACCTGGTCCTTCGGGGACACTGTTACCCCGTTCAGGACCAGGGAGTCCCCCACATCTGCCCAACCTCTGTCTCCCAGAAACACTTATTTCTTGCCAGGGTTCAACCTCAATCCGTTAACCGCCACCCATCCTCCGACCGCCTCTGGAGACTCCAGCTAAAGGAGAGTACGGAGCAGGGCAGGGAATGGGGAAGAGGTCTGAGAAGAGGTGGGGGGCAGCCTGGGATGAAGGCCAGATTTGAGAAGAGTCCTGTGGGGCTCACTGAGTGCCCCAGAGGGCTGTATTCAGCTGCCAGGCCTGTGGTTCCCCAGCTCTCCTCTACTCTGGCAGGCAGCAGCTCAGGCAGAGACCTTACCCCCATCAAGCCACCCAGGTTATTTTTGCCGCCATGTCTTATGGCTGCGAGTTCCCAAGGCTAATTCTGCATTGGGTGGGCAAGGTTGGTTTCATTGGGTGACGCGATAGGAACTAACGCTACGGAGATGGGGGCCAGAATATCGCCAGAAGAATGGATACGAAAACTTATGGAATATGCAGAAACGGCGAAAATTACGGGAAGAATAAGAAATCAAGATAACAAACCTTTTAATAAAATAATAGAAATGGTTTACTGAATATTTACAGGCGAGTTGTCAACAGATAAGAACATTGGCAGGACTATTGTAACAACCTGCAGTTTCATAAGAGAGATGAATAAAGGAGCAAAGAAGTTAATTTGGAATATGCAGAAGATATTACAAATAAATTTAAGAAGCCTCAGAAAGAGGGGGGGGAGGAAGTCGAGCTTTGAAATGTCAAAATGATTGTAAAATCAGTGAAATGTATAAACCTGACAAGTGTGTGTTTGTGTGTACAGTGGTAGCTTTGGTTACGAACGGGATCCGTTCCAGAGCCCCGTTCGTAACCCGTGACGTCCGTATCATGAAGCGGCGCGCCTGCGCATGTGCGCGACGCGAATCGGGGCCTCTGCGCATGACGTAATTTGGCGCCTCTGCGCATGCGCGAACCGCCGAACCCGGAAGTAACGCGTCCCGTTACTTCCGGGTCACCGCGGTGCGTAACCAGAACGTGCGCATACCGCGAGGTATGACTTCACCGTTAAACTCTCTGCCGTTGCATCTCGCCATTCTCCTCCTCCTCCTCTGCCACCTCCGTAAACCTGTCTCCTGCTTCCTCCCCCAGTTCAGTCCTGCAATGTGAGGTGTATGAATGGAGGGAGCTGCAACGAGGAAAATTGTCTGTGCCAGAAAGGATACACTGGGACCTACTGCGGCCAGCGTGAGTACCTGGGTGTTCATGATGTTAGCGATAATAATAAGTAATAATTTTTTTATTTATACCCCGCCCTTCCCGGTTTAAAAACCGGGCTCAGGGCAGCCAACAGCGAATATAAAACATTGATTAAAATTCCAGTTACAGGTGGGTAGCCGTGTTGGTCTGCCATAGTCGAAACAAAATCCAGCTCTCTATATTGGACAATCAGGCCAAACCCTACGCCAAAGGATAAATGGACATAAATCTGATATCAGGAATCACAAGACAGAGAAACCAGTAGAAGAACACTTCAATCTCCCAGGACATTCTATAAAAGATCTCAAAGTAGCTGTCTTAATACAAAGAAATTTCAGAAATAGACTGGAAAGAGAAGTGGCTGAATTGCAACTAATCACCAAACTTAAAACCATGGAGAAACCTGGTCTGAACAAAGACATTGGATTCTTATCTCATTATACATAACATAGCTATCTTTAGCCATCTCACCCCTTGCCTTTGCCTGCAAGACTAATTGCAGCCATTAAGCAAAACTGACTCCCTGTTGCTACTCAAGTCCCCCCCCCAAGGGTCCCCGGATTCATTGAAAAAAATCTGGTAACCTTCGTTTTGTGGTCCTCAGCCATTTAAGGCTTTATAGGTCAGAACCAGAACTTTGAATTGGGCCTGGAAACTAATTGGTAGCAAGTGCAGTCGTCACAGAAAAGCACATGTAGCAGGAAGGCATGTTAAGGGAAAAAAAATAAGGCAAAATTGTACCAAAAATGCATATACCAGGAGAAATGCGCATGGAAATTCACCCAACTTCCTGCGCCTTTCCTTCCTATATACATAGAAATGCAAGGCTGTCGACATGGCGCAGTACACAAGGCCACCAAAAGGCGGCCACTGCAACTCCCGTGTGAAGGCAGGTTCTCCTTCCTCGGAGGTTTTTAAGCAGATCAGTCACGGGTGCTTTAGCTGAGATTGCTGCATTTCAGGGGGTTGGACTGGATGACCCGCGGGGGTCCCTTCCAACTTTCCGATTCTACAGCTCTACGGTTCTCTGACTCGCACACAGACCCCCCTCCCAGCCCCTTGAACAACCAATGCGGATGACCAAAGGGTGGGCATTTTTTGTCCTCATCACATCACAGCGCTGGGCTGAGCGGAGCGGTTTAAAATCCCTTTCCCCGCCGGAGCGCCCTGTCCGCTCTTCGGATGATTGATATTATCTCCTTCACCACCCCTCCTTTAAGCCCCACGAAGCCCCCTGCCTCTCAGGCAAGGCTCTCTGCGTCTCATGTAGGCTCCCTCCCCCCAATTTGGGTGGCTTCACCCCACCCCTCCGAAACAGCCTCCCATCCCTTTTGGCTCTCCGCGTTCGGATCGGCAGAAAGGAGGAGCGGAGACGCTGGCCGGCTTCCCGATTCCCCACTGTACGACGGCATTTCCTGGAGAGCGCTCCTTGATTCCTGGCCAATGCAAGCTCCGTCTTTTTCACTCCCTCTCTCTTTCTTTCTTTCTCTCTCTCTGCTCCCCTCACAGCTGTCTGCGAAAGCGGCTGCCAGAATGGAGGTCGTTGCATCGGGCCAAATCGCTGTGCTTGCGTGTACGGATTCACGGGGCCCCAGTGCGAGAGAGGTAGGTTTGGGCTGATTATGCACCTTCTGTGCCGTCCACGGAGAAAGACGGAGGCCCTTCGCACTTAGGTGGGGCTGTAGACCCAGCTTCCTCTGTCTGCCAAGGCTCGTAACAGACAGGTGAGTTTTAATATTGTGCAACCGAGGAATCCAATGCTGGAGTAATTCATTGGATTTCTGCTGTGCCACGAAGTTCCCAGGAACTTCCTCGGCACATTCTTCCCTGCGCAAACATGCCCGCCGGCGAAAACCATTTTGCCGGCGGAACAAGGGTGACATTAACTGGATACGGCTTTAGCTCTCTATGCCTGGCTACAGCCCAAACGTCTTCTGAAGCCATCACTCGAAAGCCAGAACCTGGACGGCGCTGAACGCCGTCTCTGGGACGGAATCAAGAATATACGCTTCCAGGTTACCGAAATAGCATCAACGCTGCGTTGGCTGCAACCGTCGGGGTGGAAGCCAGCTAAATTCTTCTCCGAGTCGGCCCGCTGAAATTAACAGGCGCGACTCATTTAGGCGATTAATTTCTGAGGGTCTACTCCTGATTCTGGGCACCGCGGTTTTAAGAAGGATGCGGACAACCTGGATCGTGTGCAGAGGAGGGAGACCAGGATGATCAAGGGTCTAGAAGCCATGCCTTACGAGGAACGGTCGAAGGAGTTGGGTATATTTAGCCCGGGAAAGGTGGAGATGTGATTGTTGTTGTTCAGTCGTTCATAGAATCATAGAGTTGGAAGAGACCACAAGGGCCATCCAGTCCAACCCCCTGCCAAGCAGGAAACACCATCAAAGCATTCCTGACAGGTGGCTGTCAAGCCTCTGCTTAAAGACCTCCAAAGAAGGTTCAGTCATGTCCGACTCTTCGTGACCCCATGGACCAGAGCACGCCAGGCACGCCTATCCTTCACTGCCTCCCGCAGTTTGGCCAAACTCATGTTAGTAGCTTCGAGAACACTGTCCAACCATCTCATCCTCTGTCGTCCCCTTCTCCTTGTGCCCTCCATCTTTCACAACATCAGGATCTTTTCCAGGGAGTCTTCTCTTCTCATGAGGTGGCCAAAGTACTGGTGCCTCAACTTCAGGACCTGTCCTTCTAGTGAGCACTCAGGGCCGATTTCCTTAAGAATGGATAGGTTTGATCTTCTTGCAGTCCATGGGACTCTCAAGAGTCTCCTCCAGCACCATAATTCAAAAGCATCAATTCTTCGGCGATCAGCCTTCTTGATGGTCCAGCTCTCACTTCCGTACATCACTACTGGGAAAACCATAGGAGATGTGATAGCCATCTTCAAATATCTCAAGGGCCGTCCCATGGAAGAGGGAACATGCTTGTTTTCTCCTGCTCCAGAGGGTAGGACTCGAACCCATGGCTTCAAACTACAAGGAAGGAGATTCCAACTAAATATCAGGAAGACCTTTCTGACAGTAAGAGCTGTTCGACCCTGGAAATGACTCCCTCAGGAGGCTGTGGACTCTCATTCCTCAGAGGTTTTAAAAGCAGAGGTTGGATGGCCATCTGTCCTGGGTGCTTTAGCTGAGATCCCTGGATTGCAGGGGGTTGGACTAGATGACCCCTGGGGGTCCCTTCCAGCTGTAACATTCTATGATAATGTGGCTGTAACCTAGCTCTGTGCTGGCTATACAGCCCTAAGTTCTTCTGAAGCCCATCACTCAAGTCAGAACCCGGATAGCGTTGAACATTGTATCTGGGACGGAATCAAGAATATACTCACTCAAGTTCCAAAAATAGCGTAAACACTGCCTTGGCTACGACCATCGGGGTTGAATCCAGCTAAATCCTTCTCTGAATTGTCCCGCTGAAATTAACAGGCACGACTAATGTGCCGGTAGTCCATCAGTTTCGGCAGGTCTACTCTGAGTACAACTCGGTTAGCTGCAACCCAACTTTTGAGGCTGCCTCTTGAAATTCTCCTCTGATCGTGCAAGCAGAGAAACTGAGAAACACACAAACTATTTCACCTGATTCCTCTGCAAAGAGGAGAAATCCCCCCAACAGTTTCTCAGGGGTGGAGCTCAGGCATCCTTCTGGGGCAGTGGCTGGGTGGAAGAACGTGCTACAAAAAAGTAATAATAATAATAATAATAATAATAATAATAATAATAATAATAATAATAATAATATTTGTCCCCTGCTCATCTGACCGGGTTGCCCCAGCCACTCTGGGCAGCTTCCAGCATATACAGAAACATGATAAAACATCAAACATTAAAAATTCCCCTATACAGAGCTGTCTTCTAAAGGTTATATAGTTACTTTTCTCCTTGACATCTGGTGGGAAGGAGTTCCACAGGCCGGGTGCCACTACAGAGAAGGCCTGATGTCACGGAATATCCGGGGTGGGGGTGGGAATGCTGCAAATGAACCTTGTTTCTTTTCTAATGGGTTGACATTGCAGATATTCTCCCTGGGGAGGGGGGAAATGTATTTGCTTAGCTCTGTTGCCCCACTGTTTTCCCGTGGGGAAACTGGACCTTGGGCACTGAACGGCAATGGGGCTTTCTGCAGATTGCTGTTTCCCCGATTTAGTGCTGAAAAGCAGGGTTTTCCAGGGGAAAGAAGCAGGGCGAAGGCGAAACCGCTCAGACTTGAAACTTGGAATCGTGGGGAAACCACCTGGCCCTGTGCTTTCTAGGGCCGGGGGCCTGGGGAAGTGTGGGAGACCCCATTCAGGGGAAACCCCACTGTGGTACCTGGGAGATGGGGCTCCCTCCATACGGAGAGGTTCAGACCTTAAGAAAACAAAAAAGAATATTGCTGAGCTTTTCATGCGAGTCAAACTTCTGTCTTCCTTTTTCAAAACGTGTCGTCGTCTTATCTTGATCAATCAATCTTTTAACGTATGCAATGGGATATTGGTCATTGGAAGGGCTTCCGTTGCAACTTCAATGGGATATTGGTCATTGGAAGGGCTTCCATTGCAACTTCAATGGGATGTTGGTCATTGGAAGGGCTTCCGTTGCAACTTCAATGGGATATTGGTCATTGGAAGGGCTTCCGTTGCAACTTCAATGGGATATTGGTCATTGGAAGGGCTTCCATTGCAACTTCAATGGGATGTTGGTCATTGGAAGGGCTTCCGTTGCAACTTCAATGGGATATTGGTCATTGGAAGGGCTTCCATTGCAACTTCAATGGGATATTGGTCATTGGAAGGGCTTCCATTGCAACTTCAATGGGATGTTGGTCATTGGAAGGGCTTCCATTGCAACTTCAAGGGGATATTGGTCATTGGAAGGGTTTCCATTGCAACTTCAATGGGATATTGGTCATTGGAAGGGCCTCCCTTGCAACTTCAAGGGGATATTGGTCATTGGAAGGGCTTCCATTGCAACTTCAATGGGATATTCGTTTTTGGAAGGGCTTCTGTTGCAAATTCTTTTTTGTTTATGTCGTGATGTATAGGTCTATATATATTTGTAAGCTGCTTTGAGTTTATTGAGCATAGTTTAGGTTTCACAGACGGGAGGGCCACTGTAGAAAAGGCCCCGTTCTTGTGTCGCCACCCTCTGGACCTCTCGAGGAGGAGGCACATGAAGGACGGCCTCAGAAGATGACCTCAGGGTCCGGGTAGGTTTATTTATTCAAATAAAACCTGATGCGTACCAACATGTTGAAAGAAGGCAGCCTGGGATGTATTCGAATCGTGACATTTAAACCTTGTAGATTTGATCCCGGGCTGAATCCTAAGCTCATGGCAATCGCCGTTGCCCTGCACCCATTCTGTGCCTCGGGCCGATTTTGGAGGGATCTTGTAAAGTACAAAAGCCTCGAATCAAACGCTCCTCCCTCCCTCTCCCTCTCCCTCTTTCGCTTTGTGGTGAATGGATTTGGCTTTGGCTCAGAGCTGGAGATGAAACAAGCTTCGCAGCTGTGTCTACACACAGACTCGCCACAGCCAAGACAAACACAGGGCTTGCTGTGTGTGCCGCGGAGATAGGATAGAGTTTCAAAGCGCCCTCTCCCTGCCAGCCTCGCTCTCAGCTTCCAGCAACGAAGAGCCAACAGTCCCCCACAGATTTACCCCTCCCGGGGGGTGCGGCCCCCTTCCTTTGTGGTGGATTCCCCCAAAGACCCTTTCTCCGGAGTGATGCTCACCTGCCAATCAGCTGACACCCCTGGGTGCTGTAAGCCAGGGGTGGCCAACTCCCGAGAAACTGCGATCTACTCGCAGAGTTAAAAACTGGCAGTGATCTACCCCCTTTTGGGGGGCTCAGGTCAAAGTTGTTGAGCTTTTTTTTTTAGGAAGGAAAGCCCTGTTTCTTGAGATTCAAGTAAAAGTTGTTGAGCTTCTTTAGGGGGGAGGAAAGCAAGACTGAGCTCTTTTTTTAGGAAGGAAAGTCCTGTTTTTGGTGAAACAAAATAGGAAATTCTTTCCAGTAGCACCTTAGAGACCAACTGAGTTTGTTCTTGGTATGAGCTTTCGTGTGCATGCACACTTCTTCAGATGTTTTTGGTGGTTCAGGTCATTTTAGGGGTGCAGAGAAAAGATGTTGAGGGTTTTTTTTAGGAGAGCCAAAGTTTTTTTAGCTTCTTTGGGGGGAGCCACTGATCTACCGGTGATCTACCACAGACGTCCGGTGATCTATCAGTAGATCATGATCTACCTGTTGGACATGCCTGCTGTAAGCTGATGCGTAAGGATGTTCGCTTCTGTGTTGACTGGTCTGTTATTGTTTTATTTATTAAGTATTTGTGTATTTATTGAGGGTTCCCCCCCCAAAAAAAGAAAATGTTTATTTGGTTTTCAGAAGTTTACATTCTGCAGCTTTACTTTATCCATTGACTTCCCATCTGGCCCCCCATGGTATTACATGTTTAACATTGCATATTTTAATTTCTATCTCTCCATATTAGCCTTAATGTCTTTCTGGTGAACCGGGTTCGCGTCTCCTCTCCTCCACATGCAGCTGCTGGGTGACCTTGGGCTAGTCATACTTCTCTGAAGTCTCTCAGCCCCGCTCACCTCACAGAGTGTTTGTTGTGGGGGAGGAAGGGAAAGGAGAATGTTAGCCGCTTTGAGACTCCTTCGGGTAGTGATAAAACGAGATATCAAATCCAAACTCTTCTTCTCCGTTACTCACATTTCAAATCCTGCTCGCGCTTTCGTGCAACTATAATAGTTCTTTAGATATTCTACGACGACGTTTCGTCATTTTGGTCTCAAATTCTCAGGTTTTTGATTGGCGCAAGAAGGACAGTTTCTTCTCCGCAGGACGTCAAAGGAGAGGAGTACAGTCCTGCCTCGGAAGTCGAACGGAATCCGTTCCGGAAGTCCTTTCGACTTCCAGAACGTTCGGAAACCAAAGCGCAGCTTCTGATTGGCTGCAGGAAGCTCCTGCAGCCAATCGGAAGCCCTGCCGGATGTTCGGCTTCCAAAATTAGTTCGCAAACCGGAACACTCACTTCTGGGTTTCGATTGTTCGGGAGCCAAGGCGTTTGAGATCCAAGGTACGACTGTAACTGCTCTGAGGAACTCTCAGGGAGATGGAAGGTTACAGGCAGGTAGCCGTGGTGGTCTGCCATAGTCAAAACAAAATAAAAAAATCCTTCCAGTAGCACCTTTGTTGTTGTTGTTCAGTCGTTCAGTCGTGTCCGACTCTTCGTGACCCCATGGACCAGAGCACGCCAGGCACGCCTATCCTTCACTGCCTCTCGCAGTTTGGCCAAACTCATGTTAGTAGCTTCGAGAACACTGTCCCACCACCTCGTCCTGTGTCGTCCCCTTCTCCTTGTGCCCTCCATCTTTCCCAACATCAGGGTCTTTTCCAGGGAGCCTTCTCTTCTCATGAGGTGGCCAAAGTACTGGAGCCTCAGCTTCAGGATCTGTCCTTCTAGTGAGCACTAGATTTCTTTAAGAATGGATAGGTTTGATCTTCTTGCAGTCCATGGGACTCTCAAGAGTCTCCTCCAGCACCATAACTCAAAAGCATCAATTCTTCGGCGATCAGCCTTCTTTATGGTCCAGCTCTCACTTCCGTACATCACTACTGGGAAAACCATAGCGTTAACTATACGGACCTTTGTCGGCAAGGTGATGTCTTTGCTTTTTAAGATGCTGTCTAGGTTTGTCATTGCTTTTCTCCCAAGAAGCAGGCGTCTTCTAATTTCGTGACTGCTGTCACCATCTGCAGTGATCATGGAACCCAAGAAAGTGAAATCTCTCACTGCCTCCATTTCTTCCTCTTCTATTTGCCAGGAGGTGATGGGGCCATGATCTTAGTTTTTTTGATGTTGAGCTTCAGACCATATCTTGCGCTTTCCTCTTTCACCCTCATTAAAAGGTTCTTTAATTCCTCCTCACTTTCTGCCATCAAGGTTGTATCATCAGCATATCTGAGATTGTTGATATTTTTTTCCGGCAATCTTAATTCTTGGTATGAGCTTTCGTGTGCATGCACACTTCAAGGATTTGCCTGTTTCTTAGAAAGGAAAGGAAATTTCTGGACTGGGCATTTGATGCAAAGGAAAAAAAAACCCTCTGTTCCTGTTTGTGTGCTTTTTTAAAAAAGCAAAAGCAAACGACTGGCACTTTCCCAATCCCACCTGTGCCAAATTTCCCCTCCCGAGGACCCTACATGCCAAACCCAGAAAGACCCACACAGTGGGGGGAAGACAGAGAGACAGAGAGAGACGTCTTTGTTAACGGAGGAACTTGGCACTCCGATTGCTTAGGAA
The DNA here is from genome assembly GCF_009819535.1 of Lacerta agilis. Lineage (NCBI taxonomy): Eukaryota > Metazoa > Chordata > Lepidosauria > Squamata > Lacertidae > Lacerta > Lacerta agilis. Next base: position 6,828,202 of record NC_046329.1, on the reverse strand, counting down.
ATGGTGCCCACTTCAGAGGCAATTCACTTAATGAGGAAGGTTGTGCCAGTTCCCACTTGGATCATTTCCTGCCCCTAACAGACACTTATTTTTGTGCGCGATGGGGGAGCTGGAAGAAGTGTCGAAGCCGCTCCAGCCGCATTTGGAAACCTAACTTTTTGAGAGCGCAAGGGATCTGGAAGGCAAGCGAGTTGACTTGGTGTCAAACGGCAAACGGAGGCACCGTAGTCGCGAGCCTCCGTCATCGCCAGTTGGGGCGGGTATTCGGTTGAGGTTCTTTGGAGAGTTGTGGGGAGAAATTTCCTCCATTCAATTTCTACTCCCTGAACCGATGCCCAAACTGAAATGTGGCTTTTTCCCTACGAAACCCCAAACCCATCCGAAATTTTTTGCTTCACCAAGAAGCACACGACGTCCCCAAGAATGAATGAATGAATCTTTAAAACAAAATGAAAAATAAAAGAATTCCTTCCAGTAGCACCTTAGAGACCAACTAAGTTTGTCCTTGGTTTATTTTTTTGGGGGAAATATGAACGAATTCCTATACCCCACAAATAACCCAGAGGTGCATTTTAAATCAAAGCACACATTCTACTCATGTAAAAACACGCTGATTCCCGGACCGTCCGCGGGCCAGATTTGGAAGGTGATTGGACCGGATCTGGCCCCCAGGCCTTAGTTTGCCTACCCATGCCATAGTATGACAAACTTCATCCAAGCCTTGTTTCTTAGCATGAAACAAAGGAGAAATTCTTTACCGGCTACTTCCTAACACAAAGGTTCATTGTTCTTTCTCCGAGTCAAGTGTTATTGTTCAGAAACAGCAGATGCAAATGAGCCCATAAGTATATCAGCTGAAGGAGCGGGTGAAACAGGCACTTTGAGAAACCAACTGCAAACAAACTCTTCAGGAAGTTCATTAAGAGTGCAATTCTGTGAGCTCATAAGTCCGTCTTCATTGCGTTTGATCAGAGCGAACCCAGTGCAAATGATGGGTCCGTTAACTTCAGTGGGAGTTATTCAGCTAAGCAGAGCTGCTAGTGGAGATACTCACATAGTGGAAGTTAATAATAATAATAATAATAATAATAATAATAATAATAATAATAATAATAATAATTTCATTTCTTCCTTCCCTCCCTCCCTTTCTTCCTTATTTTCTCCTTCCTTCCTTCCTTCCTTCCTTCCTTATTTCCTTCCTTCCTTCCTTCCTTCTTATTTCCTTCCTCCCTTCCTATTTCCTTCCTTCCTTATTTATTTCGTTCCTTATTTCGTTCCTTATTTATTTTGTTCCTTATTTTCTCCTTCTTTTCCTCCCTCCTTCCTTCCTTCCTTCCTTCCTTCCTATTTCCTTCCTTCCTTCCTTATTTATTTCCTTCCTTATTTTCTCCTCCCTCCCTCCCTTCCTCCCTCCCTATTTCCTTCCTTCCTTATTTCCTTCCTTCCTTCCTTATTTCCTTCCTTCCTTCCTTCCTTCTTATTTCTTTCCTCCATTCCTATTTCCTTCCTTCCTTATTTATTTCGTTCCTTATTTATTTCCTTCCTTATTTTCTCCTTCTTTTCCTCCTTCCTTCCTTCCTTCCTTCCTTCCTTCCTTCCTTCCTTCCTCCCTCCCTCCCTCCCTCCCTCCCTCCCTCCCTTATTTCCTTCCTTCCTTCCTTCTTTCTTTCTTTCTTTCTTTCTTTCTTTCTATCTATCCTGCCCATACATAAAACACAACAAACCACCAAACATTTAGAAACAACAAATCAATAGAAACCAATAATAACAGTCATAATAACCAAAATGTTGTCCCCATTGTTGCTGCAGAAATGCGGATAAGTGAATTCAGGACAGGGAACAGGAGGGACAGAGAAACATGAAATTTGTTCATCTCCCGCTGAGGCCGAGTCGCACCCACAGCCCACCTCTCTGCTCTCTTACCTCATTGTTCAGGGAATCGCGTTCCCGTGTTTTGGTTATTTGTAGAAAAGGAAAATCTGGCCGGCTTCCCTTTGCAGGGCCAGACATTCCGAGGGCTGGAAAAACACCCAAGAGGAAATCGGAGAGTGAGACACAATCTTGCTGGCTTTTCCGCCGGTTGGATTTACAGTTTCCTGATGGCAAACGGGCACCACCGTGAAACTCGAGCGCCGGCCATGTGGGCAGCATTTAAATTTTCGGGTAGCGTGGGGACTAAACGCAATTTCTTACGTCTTAAAGAAACAAAACAAAACAAAAAACAAAACCAAGAGAGGCATTTCAAAAAGGCTTCACTGCTGAGCGCTGGCCGTCTTTTGAAATCGTGGAATCGGGACTGTAGTCTTGGGCGGGACCCCCAACGGTCATCTAGACCAACCCCCTGAGGAAAAAAACCATGTTAGTTCCACACACACACCCCGCGAGGAAAGGTGGCAACATTATTTGCATGGGATCGGAGACATTTTTGGCAACGCGCTCTTTGTGGGTGCAACACAATCCTGTTTGCATGGGGCCAGATCCAAAGTTTTATCCTACTCAAGAGACAGCCCACTGAAATCAATGGTTGAGATAGGTCCATTAATTTCAATGGATTGCTAGCGAACTAAGTAATAATAATAATAATAATAATAATAATAATAATAATATTTATATGCTGCCCATCTAACTTCAAAGAATAATAGAATAATGGAATGCTCTAGTCCAACCCTCTGCAATGCAGGAATTTTTCTTCTTCTTTGGCGATCCCTCGTAGCCGAGTAAGATTGTCTTCCATGAACACCGTCTTAACAGTGAGTCCGTAAGTGGCTGTGGAGGCCAATTCTGGATCCACACGTCCTTCCACAGTGGGGACATAGGTTTCCGGGCAGGAGTTGGTCCCGGTGAGGGTTTGCCAAGCGTGCCTTCCTCTTAGCAGGTTTCTCCCTCTCGTCCTGAGTTTGAGTGTCTTCAAAGCCCATGACACCTTTGGTCAAGGCTGTTCTCCAACTGGAGCGCTCGCAGGCCAGTGTTTCCCAGTTGTCGGTGTTTATACTACATTTTTTTAAAGATTTGCCTTGAGAGAGTCTTTGAACCTCTTTTGTTGACCACCAGCATTACGCTTTCCATTTTTAAGTTCGTAATAGAGTACAGTGGCACCTTGGTTCCCAAACACCTTGGTACTCAAACAACTTGGAACCCAAACACTGCAAACCCGGAAGTAAGTGTTCCGGTTTGCGAACTTTTTTCGGAAGCCGAATATGCTCCGTTCTGAGTGCCACGCTTCCGTTTTGAGTGCTACGCTGACAATTTGAGTGTTACGCTGAGGTCTGTCTGTTTTTCCTATTTATTTTGCCTTTATGTTTTTGCGGCTCTTTTTGTTTGGTTTTTGTGACTTTGTGGAACCCGGTTCAGCTACCGATTGATTGATTGATTGTGTGACTGCAGTACATTGTCCATTGTTTTTCATTTTATGGATCAATGGTCTCTCTAGATAGTAAAATTCATGTTCAATTGCTGTTTTAGGGGTTGTTTTTAAAAGTCTGGAACGGATTAATCCGTTTTGCATTACTTTCTATGGGAAAGCGCGCCTTGGTTTTGGAACGCTTTGGTTTTGGAATGGACGTCCGGAACAGATTAAGTTTGAGAAACGAGGTACAACTGTACTTGCTTTGAAAGAGACTGCCAAATATGGGGTTTGAACCTGCAACCTTGGCATTATCAGCACCAAGCTCTAACCAACCGAGCTATCCATACTTCTTCTTCTTCTTCTTCTTCTTCTTCTTCTTCTTCTTCTTCTTCTTCTTCTTCTTCTTCTTCTCCTCCTCCTCCTCCTCCTCCTCCTCCTCCATCCAAAGATCGCAGGGTTACTCATGCCCAGCCAATTCAGTGGGTCTACGCTGAGTTAGGACCAGCATCAGATGCATCCCTGTGGGTCTTCTCTGAGTAGATTTTACTTGCACGCAATCTTTAGACACCCCACCCCGACGTTGTTTGATAATAATAATAATAATATATTTACAGGTGAAACTCGAAAAATTAGAATATCGTGGAAAGGTTCATTTCTTTCAGTAATTCAACTTAAAAGGTGAAACTAATATATGAGATAGACTCACAACATGCAAAACGAGATATGTCAAGCCTTTATTTGCTATAATTGTGATGATTATGGCGTACAGCTGATGAGAACCCCAAAGTTAATTTGAGGTTTTCATCAGCTGTACGCCATAATCATCACAATTATGACAAACAAAGGCTTGGCATATCTCGCTTTGCATGTCATGAGTCTATCTCGTATATTAAACTCCAGTAGTTAATGAAAACAATTGCTTACATAAATGGACTTTTCCACAATATTCTAATTTTTCAACTTTCACCTGTATAACCCGCCCATCTGGCTAGGCTTCCCCGGCCACTCAGGGCAGCTTCTAACAAAATATTAAAATACTAAAATCCATCAAACATTAAAAGCTTCCCTAAACAGGGCTGCCTTCAGATGTCTTCTAAAAGTCTGGGAGTTGTTGCGCTCTTTGACATCTGAAGGGAGGGCGTTCCACATGGCGGGCGCCACCACCGAGAAGGCCCTCTGCCTGGTTCCCTGTAACTTGGCTTCTCGCAGCGAGGGAACCGCCAGAAGTCCCTCGGAGTGGGACCTCAGTGTTCGGGCTGGACGATGGGGGTGGAGACGCTCCTTCAGATATACTCATAGCTGTCAACTTTTCCCTTTTCTTGCAAGGAAACCTATTCAGTCGGAATAAGCGAATTTCCCTTGAAAAAAGGGGAAAGTTGAGAGCTATGGATATACTGGACCAAGGATGTTGAATTCATAGAATCATAGAATCCTAGAGTTAGAAGAGACCCCAAGGGCCATCCAGTCCAACCCCCTGCCAAGCAGGAAACACCATCAAAGCATTCCTGACAGATGGCTGTCAAGCCTCTGCTTCAAGACCTCCAAAGAAGGAGACTCCACCACACTCCTGGGCAGCAAATCCTACTGTCCAACAGCTCTTACTGTCAGGAAGTTCTTCCTAATGTTTAGGTGGAATCTTCTTTCTTGTAGTTTGAATCCATTGCTCCATGTCCGCTTCTCTGGAGCAGCAGAAAACAACCTTTCACCCTCCTCTATATGACATCCTTTGATATATTTGAACATGGCTATCATATCACCCCTTAACCTTCTCTTCTCCAGGCTAATGTTTACCCAGCTCCTTAAGCCGTTCCTCCTAAGGCATCGTTTCCAGGCCTTTGACCATTTTGGTTGCCCTCCTCTGGACACGTTCCAGCTTGTCCGTATCCTTCTTGAACTGTGGTGCCCAGAACTGGACACAGTACTCCAGGTGAGGTCTGACCAGAGCAGAATATAGTGGTACTATTACCTCCCTTGATCTAGACGCTATACTGCCAAGCCTCAATTTGCAGTTGCTCTCCCGGATGGCTCAGTTGGTTAGAGTTTGGCAATGATGACGCCAAAGTTGAAGGTTCGATCCCCGTTTGGGACAGCTGCAAATTTCTGCCTTTGCAGGGGAGTTGGTCTGGATGAACCCCAGGGCCCCTTCCAACGCTATGATCCCACAGTTCCTGGAAAGCGGGGAATATGGGTTAATTGTGAAGCGCTGCAGCGGCAAGGTGGGGCCGGTGAGGGCTCGCGGTGGCGGGGGGGGGCTCCTTGCCAGGAGGGCAGCCTTCCCGCAAAAGCCTCGGACGTGCCTTCAACGGTGGCCTGTGCCCCACTGACCTCCTTTCTCTGCCGGCTGGAGAGCTTGCCAGCCGCATTCCCCGGCTCTGTTTGGAGAGGAAAAACCTTCCAATGCTGTTGTGGGAAAGGAATCCGAATCGAGGGAGGCTTGGCTCTCGCTGGCCGGCTTGTTTGTTTAAGGAAGGGGAGAAATCCTTTGGACCTCTCTCGTGCTCTCTCTTTCTCCGAAGAAGAAGAAGAAAAAAACCTCGGCCAAATGGCATGCAGAGAGGAACGGCCTGAGCCCCAGGCAAGCTGGAGCAGCAGAGATCTGTGCCATCGGGGCGACGGAGTGCTGAAACGTAGCTCGGTCTTTATTGTTATTCATTTATTTGATATACATCCCGCCCTGCGCCCAAAGATCCCGGGGCGTTTCGCAAGATAAAAACACGACTTAAAAGCGCAGATAAATAAAATGGAAAGAAGAAGAAGTTCCCGCCAAAGAAGAACGGATAAGTACCGTGTTTTTCGCTCCATAGGGCGCACCTCGTTTTTAGGGGAGGAAACAAGAAAAAAAAATATTTTTCTGGTTTTCCTCTTCTAAAAGCCCTGTTTTTTTTGAGGATCAGCTAAAAGTTTTGCCGCTTTTTTGCAAAGGGAAAAGCCCTGGTTTTTTGAGGATCAGCTAAAGGTTTTGCAGCTTTTTTGGCAAAGGGAAAAACCCTGTGTTTTTTTGAGGATCAGCTAAAAATTTTGCAGCTTTTTTTGCAAAGGGGGAAAAGCAAAGAGGAAAAGCCCTGTTTTTATGGGGTTCAACTCACATTTCTGCAGCTTCTAAAAGAAAGGGAGCCTTTTCTACAGCAGTGTTTTTCAACCTTTTTTGGGAAAAGGCACACTTGTTTCATGAAAAAAATCACGAGGCACACCACCATTAGAAAATGTTAAAAAAATTAACTCTGTGCCTATATTGACTATATATAAAGTAATTTTCCCACGGCACACCAGGCAACATCTCGCGGCACACTAGTGTGCCGCGGAACAGTGGTTGAAAAAAACTGTTCTACAGTTTCCAGACAGATAATCTAATCAGCCAGTCACATGTCCTGGGGAAACAAACAACCTCCCTCTGCAGCACATTCAACAAAGGAGGGCGGGGCTGAAAGGGAGCCGGGGAGTCTTATCTCTCTCCCGATCTCTTGCTGATCAGCTGCTGAGCGGGGTCCTTTCAACACTCCCTTTTCTCTTTGTAAAATAAAAAGCATGATCCTCTTTTGGCCCCTGGGCAATTCAGCTCCAGGGACCACCATTCACTCCATAAGACGCACAGGTATTTCCCCTTACTTTTTAGGAGGAAAAAAGGTGCATCTTATGGAGCGAAAAATGCGGTACATTGCCTCCCAGTACATTTCCAAGCCCAATTCAAAGTGTTGGTGCCGACCTTGAAGGCCCTAAACAGCCTCGGTCCAGTATTCCTGAAGGAGCGTCTCCACCCCCATCGTTCAGCCCGGACACTGAGGTCCAGCTCCGAGGGCCTTCTGGCGGTTCCCTCCCTGCGAGAAGCGAGGTTACAGGGAACCAGGCAGAGGGCCTTCTCAGTGGTGGCGCCTCCCATCAGAGGTCAAGGAAATAAACAACTATCTGACTTTTAGAAGACATCTGAAGGCAGCCCTGCTTAGGGAAGTTTTTAATATTTGATGCTGTATTGTTTTTAACACTCGATTGGGAGGCGCCCAGAGTGGCCGGGGAAACTCAGCCAGATGGATGGGGTACAAATATATTATTATTATTATTATTATTATTATTATTATTATTAAACGGTGCAGAACTGGAGGAAATTAACAGCAGAATTAAGACCATCTAATGACGAGCGTTTTACGGAAGAATGGGTGCCTTTGTTCGGACCGTCTAGAGAAATATTGTGGCTTGGCGAACTCGCGGGGCGAGATTTGAGCGATGAGCAACATAAGTATTTCGATTATAATATCGCGGCGCTACAGTTCCCAGAGTGGTTGAACCAGCCGACTCGCTCTTCCCAGGGAATTCTGGGAACTGCGGGGTCTTTCCTGGAAACTCTCAGCACCCTTTGCAGACGGCAGTTTCGAGGAGTCTTCGGGGAGAAGCCGCGGCGGTTTAAAGTGGTATGGGACCGCTTTCCGTGCGCGGACGGCGTATTGAGAAACATCCCGATCCGGCGCCCGGTTTCCTCGGCAGTAAAGCTCCCCCTGTCCCCTGGGGGCAAAGCCAGCGGGTTGAGGCTTTCAGCCTTTGGAGAGATGAGACCTTCGGAAAGGCGGGTCCTTTCCACAGCTGTTGGGGAGGCGGGCTGCTCTGCAAACATACCTGGGGTCAGAGCCCAGCCCCCCTTGGGCGCGGAAGTGGGGTGGGGGCACAGGAATCACGTCCCCGAGCCTTAATAAAGTTTGATTGGAGCCTCATTAAATCTTTAATCGTACGGCCCATTAAAATCAGCCCCAGATGCTTCCTGGAACGAGGCCAACCTGCCCTGGCCTGTCTGCTTCAAACTCACAAGCTGCCTTGGCACGGTTCCCTTCCTAGGCTTGGAAACGAAATCCGAAAAAATCTATTTTTGTCGATTCCCGGCCCCCCTCCCCCCCTTCGCACGAGTCTGTTTCTCCCCCCCCCCTCCGTCTCTTGCACACTCTTTCCTTTTCTTTTCCTTCTGCACTGCTGCCGACACGTTTTTCCTTGCAATGTGGGGGCTTTCTTTGCGATTGGAGGTGTGGGTGGTTCAAATGGGGGGGGCGCTGAATGAATGGAGGCAGGCAGGGTGTGTGTGTGTGTGTGTGTGTGAGAGAGAGAGAGAGAGAGAGAGAGAGAGAGAGAGAGAGAGAGAGAGATGTGTGTGTGTTTGGATGAAGTAATGAAGCCTGCCTCATCCGTATCAGAAGAGAGTGTTGGATCAGGCCGGGGGGGGGGGTATTTACTCCAGTACCTTTTACCCTTTTACAAGTCCGCTGCATATGATAAAATGTACCCTCCATCTCATTGCATCTCCAGCACTTATGTGATCCAGTCTTATACATCTTGTTGTTGTTCAGTCGTTCAGTCGTGTCCGACTCTTCGTGACCCCATGGACCAGAGCACGCCAGGAACGCCTATCTTTCACTGCCTCCCGCAGTTTGGCCAAACTCATGCTAGTCGCATCGAGAACACTGTCCAACCATCTCGCCCTCTGTTGTCCCCTTCTCCTTGCGCCCTCCATCTTTCCCAACATCAGGGTCTTTTCCAAGGAGTCTTCTCTTCTCGTGAGGTGGCCAAAGTCTTGGAGCCTAGGCTTCAGGATCTGTCCCACGTGTCTGAAATAGTTGTTGTTTAGTCATGTCCAACTCTTTGTGACCCCATGGACCAGAGCACGCCAGGCACTCCTGTCTTCCGCTGCCTCCCACAGTTTGGTCAGACTCATGTTGGTAGCTTCGAGAACACTGTCCCACCATCTCGTCCTCTGTCGTCCCCTTCTCCTTGCGCCCTCCATCTTTCCCAACATCAGGGTCTTTTCCAGGGAGTCTTCCCTTCTCATGAGGTGGCCAAAGTACTGGAGCCTCAACTTCAGGATCTGTCCTTCTAGTGAGCACTCAGGGCTGATTTCTTTGAGAATGGATAGGTTTGATCTTCTTGCAGTCCATGGGACTCTCAAGAGTCTCCTCCAGCGCCAGAATTCAAAAGCATCCATTCTTCGGCGATCAGCCTTCTTGATGGTCCAGCTCTCACTTCCATACATCACTACTGGGAAAACCATAGCTTTAACTATACGGACGTTTGTCGGCAAGGTGATGTCTTTGCTTTTTAAGATGCTGTCTAGGTTTGTCATTGCTTTTCTCCCAAGAAGCAGGCGTCTTCTAATTTCGTGACTGCTGTCACCATCTGCAGTGATCATGGAACCCAAGAAGCAGGCGTCTTCTAATTTCGTGACTGCTGTCACCATCTGCAGTGATCAGGGTATCTCAAAGCCCAGAAGAGGAAGCTCCGACCATCCTTCTTCAACATCTGCCTCAATTGCTCCAGACTCCAAAACACAGACTCTCTCCCTCAGCTCAGGACATTTCACGATGGATGGATAATTCCACCCACCCACCCACCCTGCTAGTTTTAATTATGTTTTCTCTTTGGAAGGAGGGATGAGACCAACTGTTCCACATTATGAAAAGATTCCGCTTTAGCCTCTCTCTGTTTGGCGGAATGAGCTAAACGGTTACACATGACGTTTGGGTCCTAATGAGCTGTAGAGACGTCGTTCGGCTGCAAAATCGGGAGGAGAGCCGCATCCTGCAATCTGTTTCCGATCACTCGGCAATCCCCAGTCGAAAATATTTGGCCTTGTTTGGGTTGTGTGGAAATGCATGAGGCCTGCGAAGGAAAAAAGGCGGCCGGTCTCATCCCGGCTATGATTTTGTGTTTCCTCGGGAGAGCTCATACCCTCCAACGTTTCTCCGACGGAAATAGGGACGTCCTAAGGAAAAGCGGGGTCAAAACCACAGAGCCTAGGGCTTGCCGATCAGGTCGGTGGTTCGAATCCCCGCGACGGGGTGAGCTCCCGTTGCTCGGTCCCAGCTCCTGCCCACCTAGCAGTTCGAAAGCACTGTGGTTGCGGCGCTCATCTCGCTTTACTGGCCGAGGGAGCCGGCGTACAGCTTCCGGGTCATGTGGCCAGCAGGACTAAGCCGCTTCTGGCGAACCAGAGCAGCGCACGGAAACGCCGTTGACCTTTCCGCCGGAGCGGTACCTATTTATCTACTTGCACTTTTGACGTGCTTTCGAACTGCTAGGTGGGCAGGAGCTGGGACCGAGCAACGGGAGCTCACCCCGTCATTGCGAGGATCCGAACCGCCGACCTTCTGATCGGCAAGCCCTAGGCTCCGTGGTTTAACCCACAGCGCCACCTGCGTCCCGCGACAGCTATAAATAAAACACGTCCTGTATTTTCCACATTTAACATCGCATTGTACGCCCACATTTAACCATATACAGCTGCGGCTTTCCTTTTCCCATTGTGCCCCTGTGACTTCCCTCCCTCCTTAATAATTCTTTCTAACTTTACTATACTGTGTTCGTACTTGAATATCGAAATTATTAAAAATTAGAAATCCGACCTTCGGTTTCGTGTGTCTTATCTTTATGTTTTTAAAAATAATATTTATTAGGCTTTTTCCAATTATGACCAAATTACAATCAAATTACAGCACATGATTAAATTTTTCTAACCCCCCTTTCTCTCACCAAGAGGAGCATACCAAATAACCCCCCCTCTCACTGGGGTGAACACTTATACTTTGCCAATTTAATCACTTACAATACACGTATCATCATAGCCTTGTGGACTTCCCCGACTCCCACCCGTTGACTCCATAGAAAATCCTAATTTACAGTTATTACTAATTAAACCCAATATCATTTCCTCTCTTTCTTACATTTACCAATATTTCTTACAAAATACTTTTCCAATTTATAAATCTAATTCATCATTTTTAACTATCCTCCACATTCACTGTATTTCTAAGCTTTCATTGTTATTCCCCAATCTATTATAACAACGTATTTAAAATTGAATTTACCTTAAAGTCCTTCCCCCCCCCTTTATCTCATCATTCATTTTAAGACCATACCATTATCCGTTAACATACCATACGCCAAACCATAATAGCAAAAAAGTTTCCACAAAGCGTGTGTCTTATCTTTATGAGATCATCAGTAGGTTATTGTTGGAGCGTCTTCGTGCCATGTAGCCGTCAACTGGCTCCCATGCCTTTTTAAGATTTTGATTCAAAATCATAAACACTTGTTCCTTTTCTTGTTCCTTGAGCCAGTGTGGTGTAGTGGTTAAGAGCAGTAGACTTGTAATCTGGGGAACCGGGTTCGTGTCTCCCCTCCTCCACATGCAGCTGCTGGGTGACCTTGGGCTAGTCACACTTCTCTGAAGTCTCTCAGCCCCACTCACCTCACAGAGTGTTTGTTGTGGGGAAGGAAGGGAAAAGGAGAATGTGAGCCGCTTTGAGACTCCTTCGGGTAGTGAAAAGCGGGATATCAAATCCAAACTCTTCTCTTCTTCTTCCTCTCCTAGATTACCGCACGGGCCCCTGCTTCAGCCAAGTCAGCAACCAGATGTGCCAAGGGCAGCTGAGTGGTATCGTTTGCACCAAGACCATGTGCTGTGCCACCATCGGGCGGGCATGGGGCCACCCTTGCGAGATGTGCCCAGCCCAGCCCCACCCCTGCCGCCGCGGCTTCATCCCTAACATACGCACTGGCGCTTGCCAAGGTAAGTTCCTCCACGACTCGACTCGCCCCTACTGGAATCTCGGAACCATTGCCATGATTGACGGGGCCTTTTTAGTGGTGGCACCTAGGCTGCAGAACGCTGCCCCCTTTGGAAACAGGCCTTTCATAGCCGTTGATGTTTCGAGATGCTTTAACCACTGCTTTTCACTGGGTGGCAAGGGAGAGGGAATGAAAGGGACGTCCAATAAAATATGTTTCTCTCCCTTGAGCCCAAGAGAGGGTTTTCTTGCTTCTTGCTTCTAAAACTGAAGCAGTCAAACCAGGCGCCCCCAAACACAAGAAAATGGGTGTGTGTGTGTGCTGATTTGATGTCACACAAAAGCAGACAAGCGGCTGCAAAGCACAGTTTCGCTCAGAGCAGGTTTACTCCAGCGGAGATCCCTCCATGGGCCGGATTCAGCCTGCGCGCCTGCGATTTCTGGCATCTGTGCAGACGTGATTTTCGGCGCTGCGGAAGCAAGTCACCGTGCTGCAGCAGTTTAGCGCAGCGCGCAGGGACTTGCCAAGTGGGCGGCTCGGTTCGGGGGCAGCCCGTGGGCCGGTTAAACAACCCCCGTGGGCTGCTTGTGACGCATGGGCCTTAGGTTGCCCACCCCTGGCTCAGAGGGTGGGAGCTCCGGCATAGATAGCGTTCCGAACAATGGTTTGTGCAAACCAGGGTTTACTGTGCCGCAGAGTGCTGACCTGGCGAAATGAAGGCGACTTTTTCCTTCAGCGTTCCCAGCTGTCTTCATTTGTGTCTCCTCACTTCCCTCCCTGCAGATGTGGACGAATGCCAGGCAATCCCCGGGCTTTGCCAAGGAGGGAACTGCCTCAACACGGTGGGGTCCTACGAATGCAAGTGCCCAGTGGGCCACAAGCAGAGCGAGACGAGCCACAAGTGCGAAGGTGAGCGGGGGAGAAAAAGGGGCCGGAGATTCCCGAAGGAGAAACATGTGGGAATGTTCAGGGTGGCAGGAGAGGACACCGCATTTTTCGCTCCATAGGGCGCACCTCATTCTTAGAGGAGGAAACAAGAAAAAAATACTTTTCTGGTTTTCCTCCTCTAAAAGCCCTGTTTTTTTCTTTTTTAGGATCAGCTAAAAGTTTTGCAGCTTTTTTGCAAAGGCAAAAGGCCTTTTTTGTGGATCAGCTAAAGGTTTTGCAGCTTTTTTTGCAAAGGGGGAAAAGCAAAGAGGAAAAGCCCCATTTTTATGGGGTTCAACTCACATTTCTACAGCTTCTGAAGGAAAGGGAACCATTTCTACAGTTTCCAAACAGATAATCTAATCAGCCAGTCCCATGTCGCTGGGGAAACAAACAACCTCCCTCTGCAGCACATTCAACAAAGGAGGGTGGGGCTGAAAGGGAGCCGGGGACTCTTATCTCTCTCCCGATCTCTTGCTGATCAGCTGCTGAGCGGGGTCCTTTCAACACTCCCTTTTCTCTTTGTAAAATAAAAAGCACAATCTGCTTTTGGCCCCCGGGCAATTTAGCTCCAGGGACCACCATTCACTCCATAAGACGCACAGGTATTTCCCCTTACTTTTTAGGAGGAAAAAAGTGCTTCTTATGGAGCAAAAAATACGGTATATCCTTCCTAAGTTGCACTAGCAAGTTTCTTTACTTAGCAGAGTTTACATTCCCCTTCTCACGCACAGCAGATAGCTGGTTGCAGGCTCGTGTGAGCCTCTCGCTATGATACAACTCAGCCTGTCCCAGACTGAATTATAAGGTAAAGGAACCCCTGACCATTAGGTCCAGTCATGTCCGACTCTGGGGTTGCGGCTCTCATCTCGCGTTACTGGCCGAGGTAGCCGGCGTACAGTTTCCGGGTCATGTGGCCAGCAGGACTAAGCCACTTCTGGCAGACCAGAGCAGCACACAGAAACGCTGTTTACCTTCCCGCTGGAGCCGTACCTATTTATCTACTTGCACTTTGACGTGCTTTCGAACTGCTAGGTTGGCAGGAGCAGGGACCGAGCGACGGGAGCTCACCCTGTCATTGCGGGGATTCGAACCGCCGACCTTCTGATCGGCAAGCCCTAGGCTCTGTGGTTTAACCCACAGCGCCACCCACATCCCTAGGCTGAATTGTACGTTCCTGGTAAATTCCCTTTTAAAAGGTAAAGGAACCCCAACGGTTAGGTCCAGTGGCAGACGACTCTAAAAATGGAGCATGTTCGGCTTCCGAAAAATGTTCGCAAACCGGAACACTCACTTCCAGGTTTGCAGCGTTTGGGTTCCAAGTTGTTTGAGTACCAAGGCGTTTGAGAACCAAGTTACCACTGTACTGGAGTGAAGATGGATAGATAGATAGATAGATAGATAGATAGATTGTTACGGTTCTCAACCAGCACGCACTGGTTTAGCATGTCCAAAATACATGCTAAAATATGAACTATAAATATAAACTTTAAGCTTTAAAATTTTTAGATAAAAGAAGATATCACTACTTTAAAAGGTGGGCTACTGGAGTGAATATTTCCAGCCTTCCGAAAAGTTCATATCCACCGCGCCCTCTCCCCTTTATGAGAGAAGGCTTTCCAGGGTGTGTTGAGAGCAGGGGGGGAGGGAAATGTCGCACATTCCCAGATGTGTGGCTGCCTCCCACATCAGGTTCAGCTGCAGCATCTCTCCCAGAAAAGGCAATTTCCCTCCGCAGAGGGCTTGTTTAACGCTTTGGAATGTGTCAGCGAAAAGAGGGTGGGATAGGAGCATGGTTTTAAAAAAACAACAACTGGTTTTGCAGACACAGCTCATTCGGGAGAGTGGGGGACTCTTGACCGCAGGGTCGCGGGTTCGAGACCCACAGTGGGAAGTTTTTTATGTGTGACATTTTAATGTATTTTAATCTTTGTTGGAAGCCGCCCAAATACAATATATACAAATAAATTATTATTATTATTATTATTATTATTATTATTATTATTATTATTATTATTAGATATCCCACAGCATCAGAGGCAGAAACGTCCTAGGAAGGGGCTGGTGTTTTTTTGCAGTCAATCTATATAAATAAAAATGTAAATGTTCATTTGTTACTAAGCTAAGATCTCAGAAAGTCCTTGGCCGGTCGCTTTGAAATTTTGACACGACGTTGGGTTCCATTCCTGCCGTGTTTTTATGTGAAAATATTACATAAATGTCACACCTGTGACAGGTTAAAAACTTGTTTTTTGGCAAAAAAAAAAAAAACAGCAGAAGACAATATGCTTCACGGCCAGAGACGCAGCCGTCTGGGGAGGGCTGTTCTGTTTCTTAGGGGAACAAACTCACCCAGTCCAGGGAGCACAGCAAACCCCGTATATAGAACTGAGTTTGGAGAGACCGATCCACCTTGGGGTCTGCCCATAAAAAGGGAGTTTGCGGTGATGTCAGAGGTTTCCAGGAAGCCTCTGCTTCGTGGGGATTTGTGGGCGAGGTGTGAGTTTCGCTGGGATCTGGGTGACAGCCAGGATGGGTGAGTGGAGCCCTGGGCGAGAGCCAGGAGGGGTGTCTGGAGGAGAAGGAGCTGAAACGAGTCTATCAAATAATAATAATAATTTATTTGTATACCGCCTTTCTATCTTACGATACTCAAGGAAGTTTACAAGCCGAAGAAACAAAAAATGTACGTCTTATAACAACCTAATGCAATGCAAAAATGTGATTTGTACAGAATTAAAAACCACACTGAAGGAACTTTGAAGAGAAAAAGGAAAAAACATAACCCACAATGGAATGGAGCTAAACAGATAACCCCATATCGATGCATTTAGAGCCAGTGTGGTGTAGTGGTTAAGAGCGGTAGACTTGTAATCTGGTGAACCGGGTTCGCTTCCCCGCTCCTCCGCATGCAGCTGCTGGGTGACCTTGGGCTAGTCACACTTCTTTGAAGTCTCTCAGCCCCACTCACCTCACAACAGAGTGTTTGTTGTGGGGGAGGAAGGGAAAAGGAAAATGTTAGCCGCTTTGAGACTCCTTCGGGTAGTGATAAAGCGGGATATCAAATCCAAACTCTTCTTCCCTCCTCCTCCTCCTCCTCCTCCTTCCTCCGAGCGTGAAAGCACGTCTGTATTTTGGGATAGCTAGTTTGTGCAGGTATGGAGCCAGAGAATCAAAATGGGAAGATGGAAATTGATCACACCATGGGCAGAATTTCCTTATAGTGGCCAGGTTGTTCTGATGCTCGATAATCTTTTAGATGTTGACAAATTACAGTGGAACCTCGGGTTGTGGACATAATCCATGACGGAGGCACATCCACAACCTGCAGCGTTCGTAACCTGCAGCACTGCGTCTGCGCACGCGCGTGACACAATTTGGCACTTCTGTGCAAGCGCGAGCAGCAAAACCCAGAAGTAACCCTTTCCAGTACTTCCGGGTTTCCCGCGGTCCGCAACCTGAAAACACGGAACCCGAAGGGTTTGTAACCCAAGGTACCGCTGTAGACTGTTTGCTTTGGTAAGGCTGAAATCCAAAGAGCCAGTGTGGTGTAGTGGTTAAGAGCGGTAGACTTGTAATCTGGTGAACCGGGTTCGCTTCCCGGCTCCTTCACATGCAGCTGCTGGGTGACCTTGGGCTAGTCACACTTCCTTGAAGTCTCTCAGCTCCACTCACCTCACAGAGTGTTTGTTGTGGGGGGAGGAAGGGAAAGGAGAATGTGAGCCGCTTTGGGACTCCTTCGGATAGTGATAAATTGGGGTATCAAATCCAAACTCTTCTTCAAGCCAGTCCACTCTCACGGTTCTTGCAATTACTCTTTCCCAGATGTGGATGAATGCACCAGCGTCTCAGGAGTTTGTGACGGCGGCGAGTGCACCAACACGGCAGGGAGCTACGTCTGTGCCTGTCCCCGGGGCTTCATGACGAGTCCGGATGGCTCCCGTTGTGTGGGTAAGATGGAGAATCGATTGCTCAATTCGTCATTGCCGCTGTGGACTTACTGGGGTGTGTCTTTTCAAACTGGTGGAGGCTGGGCCTTTGGGAAGGAGATGAATAACGTAGCTTTTGGCAGGAGACGAATAGCAGTAGAAGAGAGGCAATCATGGAATGAGCTGGGAAATCTCACCTTCTCAGGATGGACCTACATGCGGGGAGGGGGGGACACACTATAAATAAGTCAGAAATTAAATCGTTATAACAAAAGGAAAAAAACCACTATAGAAAATATCTTAGATTTTTTTTTGCTCTCCAGTGCCATCTGGTGTTGCATGTTTATAATGCACTCAAAATGCTGTTTCTTGACTAATGTGTCTGAGTCCTCACACCCCTCATTTTCCAACAGTAAGGGAGGCAAAGTATGTGAGCTTCCTTCTTTTCTTATCTGGAAAATTTTCAAAATTCCTCATGGACTGAGAAAAAGAAATGTTTAGCAGCTGGTTCTTTTTCCACACCTTCTGCAGATTCTGATCCGCTCCTGCATGCTTTCTTTTTTGAAATACTCGTTGATTTGATAATGCTGAAACCAACCTGATAGCCTTTCCCTAGTTTCTTCAAACCTTTTCCACTTTATCTCTGTATTTGCCCCACTTTCCCATCAGATTTAATTTCTTTTGTGCACTGGCTTCTATAGGTGATAACCATAAAGGTGTTTTCCTGTTGGCTAAATCTCGGCATCTAACCTAAACACCATATAAGCTTCTCCTTATGCCATGATTAAGAAAATCTCTATGTATTTTTACCTTATCATATAGATAAGCATGCCACCCATAGAGATCCCCATACCCTTCTAAATCCAACACTCCAGTGATATCCGTTCATTTAACCAACTAATACACGCTGCGTCATAATATAACATTATATCATGAAGCAGCTTCTGTCCATTATCAGCTGGAAAAGTTGCAAAATTCCTCATGGCCTGCAAAAAAATGGGGGGTGTTAGTAGCTGAATGTCTGCTGCACTCTTTCTCAGCCTCCTCTCCCCATTTTTTAAACTGTGATATTTTAAATGTATTTTAATGTTTGATGGAAGCCGCCCAGAGTGGCTGGGGAGACCCAGCCAGATGGGCGGGGTACAAATAATAAATTATTATTATTATTATTATTCTGTTATTCCAAAGATGTTCCCCCAGAAAAGACCGAGCAAATTTAATTAAGGAGCCTGGTGTTTTTTTACAAAAAAAAACAACTCACCTCTCCCTATGGGACCACTTGCGATGCTGGCCGGTTCTCCCCACAGCTACGTCATGCGCTGGGCTTCTTTCCCCTGCCTCCTGCCCCACACACCGCCCAGAGAGAACATGTGCCGCAAATGTGCTGTCACTCGCTGAGAGGAACAATATTTTCTCTGGCCGGGGAGGCCTGCGTCCCGGTGGGTCCTCAAATTACGTCCTGCTTTCTGAAAGGTTCCTTTGTTCCGCTGGACGGGACAGAAATTCCTCGGGAGGCGGAGCGCGGCGGACGTTCCCAAGGCTTCCCTTCCACTCCGTAGACGAGCGGCGATTATGTATTTATTTTTAAAACACAACCCTGCTATGAATAGTTCAAAACATCCCGGCATTGCTAGGAGTTATTCGCGACCTGCCAGACATGTTTCCCAACACTCGGAGCAGGAAATTACTGCATTTCATATTTACTTTTTAAGTGTGTTTTTTTGGTATTTCCCCCCCCCCCTTCCCTTTCCTTTTTTTGAATCGATGGAGTCATTTCTCCTCTGTGCGTATTGCAGATTGGGTTGTAGTAGCCAGCCCTGTTTTTCTCAAGAGTAGACCCACTGAAACGAATGGACCTACTCTAGCTGCGTTTATCAATTTCAGCGGGTAAAGCTTAGTTGAACCAAACCCGATATTGGTCCTGCGCAAAGTAGGCCCGTTGAAATGACTTGTTGTTGTTCAGTCGTTCAGCCGTGTCCGACTCTTCGTGATCCCATGGACCAGAGCACCCCAGGCACGCCTATCCTTCACTGCCTCCCGCAGTTTGGCCAAACTCATGCCAGTCGCTTCGAGAACACTGTCCAACCATCTCTTCCTCTGTCGTCCCCTTCTCCTTGTGCCCTCCATCTTTCCCAACATCAGGGTCTTTTCCAGGGAGTCTTCTCTTCCATGAGGTGGCCAAAGTACTGGAGCCTCAACTTCAGGATCTGTCCTTCTAGTGAGCACTCAGGGCCGATTTCCTTGAGAATGGATAGGTTTGATCTTCTTGAAATGACTAACTAAGAGCAATTATACACACACACACACACACACACACACACACACACATATACATATACATGCATACATACATACATACATACAGGTGAAACTCGAAAAATTAGAATATCGTGGAAAGGTTCATTTCTTTCAGTAATTCAACTTAAAAGGTGAAACTAATATATGAGATAGACTCATGACACGCAAAGCGAGATATGTCAATCCTTTGCATGTTATAATTGTGATGATTATGGCGTACAGCTGATGAGAACCCCAAATTAACAATCTCAACTTTGGGGTTTTCATCAGCTGGATGCCATAATCATCACAATTATAAGAAGCAAAGGCTTGACATATCTCGCTTTGCATGTCATGAGTCTATCTCATATATTAAACTCCAGTAGCTAATGAAAACAATTGCTTACATAAATGGACTTTTCCACAATATTCTAATTTTTCGAGTTTCACCTGTATATATATATATTTGTCCAGTAGTAGAGACCAACTAAGTTTGTTCTTGGTATAAGCTTCTGTTTCAGTGTATCTGAAGAAGTGTGCATGCACACGAAAGCTTATACCAAGAAGCACACCAGCGCAAGTAGATAAATAGGTACCCCTGCAGCAGGAAGGTAAACGGCGTTTCCGTGCGCTCTGGTTTCCATCACGGTGTCCCGTTGCGCCAGAAGCAGTTTAGTCCTGCTGGCCACACGACCCGGAAAGCTGTCTGCCGACAAACGCCAGCTCCCTCGGCCTGAAAGCGGAGATGAGCGCCGCAACCCCAAAGTCACCTTTGGACTTAACCACCTGGGGGCTCTTTACCTTTTACCTATTGCTAGTCAAACCGGGAATTAAAATACACGGCATCTGAAACCAGCAACTAAAACCCCAGGGTACGTTTCACAGAGGGGGAAATGGAGGCTCAGTAGCCGACTGGTTGGGCAAAGATTGCGGTGTCAGACTGCCCTGCAGTTTAAACGTTTTAACTCGTTCACACCATTGTTTAAAGCAGGGGTAGGCAACCTAAGGCCTCTGGGCCAGATGCGGCCCAATTGCCTTCTCAATCCGGCCCACGGATGGTCCGGGAATCAGCGTGGTTTTTACATGAGTAGAATGTGTGCTTTTATTTAAAATGCATCTCTGGGTTATTTGTGGGGCACAGGAATTCATTCATATTTTTTTCCAAAATATGGTCTGTCCCACCACATAGTCTGAGGGATGGTGGGCCGCCCCACGGCTGAAAAAGTTTGCTGACCCCTGGTTTTAAGCACCCTGGTGCCACTTTAGACTGTTGTGGCTTCCTCCCAAAAATCCTGGGAGTCCCCTATTCCATACCCTCCAACATTTCTCCGATGAAAATAGGGACATCCAAACTTTTCTCCAAAGAAATTAGGGACGTCCTATTCCATACACTGCAACATTTCTCCAATTTAAATAGGGATATCTAAACATTTCTCCAAAGAAATTAGGGACATCCTGTTCCATACCCTCCAACATTTCTCCAATTAAAATAGGGACACCCAAACATTTCTCCAAAGAAATTAGGGACGCCCTGTTCCATACTCTCTAACATTTCTCCAATTGAAATAGGGACACCCAAACATTTCTCCAAAGAAATTAGGGACATCCTGTTCCATACCCTCCAACATTTCTCCAATTGAAATAGGGACACCCAAACATTTCTCCAAAGAAATTCGGGACGCCCTGTTCCATACTCTCTAACATTTCTCCAATTGAAATAGGGACACCCAAACATTTCTCCAAAGAAATTAAGGACGCCCTGTTCCATACCCTCCAACATTTCTCCAATTGAAATAGGGACATCCAAACATTTCTCCAAAGAAATTCGGGACGCCCTGTTCCACACTCTCCAACGTTTCTCCATTGAAAATAGGAACATCCCAACATTTCTCCGATGAAAATAGGGACGCCCTAAGGAAAAACAGGACGTTCCGGGATCAAATCAGAAACTGGGACAGCTTCTGTAAATCCAGGATTGTCCCTGGAAAATATGCCCCCCCCCTCACAGAGCTACAGTTCCCATAGCAGTTTAACAATCAATCCCTCTTTGCGGGGAACTGTGGGAATTGTAGTTCAGACGGGGGTATATTGAGGCCTCCTAAGAGGTCTTGGAGCGCTGAACAAACTACAGCTCCCAGAATTCTTTGGGGGAAGCCCTGATTGTGAATGTAGCCCACCGGCTACCCAGAAAGCCTCCTTGCCGTTTCCAGATCTTCCTTTTTGAAGGAGCATCCCTCGGACCAAGCTCTCAGGGGGTGGGTGGGTGGGATTTATAGCGGGGAAAGGTCCAAAGGGTTTGTGTTGTTGTTGTTGTTCAGTCGTGTCCGACTCTTCGTGACCCCATGGACCAGAGCACGCCAGGCACCCCTATCCTTCACTGCCTCCCGCAGTTTGGCCAAACTCATGTTAGTAGCTTCGAGAACACTGTCCAACCATCTCGTCCTCTGTCGTCCCCTTCTCCTTGTGCCCTCCATCTTCCCCAACATCAGGGTCTTTTCTAGGGAGTCCTCTCTTCTCATGAGGTGGCCAAAGTACTGGAGCCTCAACTTCCGGATCTGTCCTTCTAGTGAGCACTCAGGGCTGATTTCTTTAAGGATGGATAAGTTTGATCTTCTTGCAGCCCATGGGACTCTCAAGAGTCTCCTCCAGCGCCATAATTCAAAAGCATCAATTCTTCGGCGATCAGCCTTTTTTATGGTCCAGCTCTCACTTCCGTACATTACTACTGGGAAAACCATAGCTTTAACTATACGGACCTTTGTCGGCAAGGTGATGTCTTTGCTTTTTAAGATGCTGTCTAGGTTTGTCATTGCTTTTCTCCCAAGAAGCAGGCGTCTTCTAATTTCGTGACTGCTGTCCCCATCTGCAGTGATCATGGAACCCAAGAAAGTGAAATCTCTCACTGCCTCCATTTCTTCCCCTTCTATTTGCCAGGAGGTGATGGGACCAGTGGCCATGATCTTAGTTTTTTTGATGTTGAGCTTCAGACCATATTTTGCGCTTTGGGGTTTGTAGGTCAGCAGAAATGTGGTCCACGGCCGCTGCCCCCTCCTTGCCGCAGCTTTTGCAGGAGATCTGCTCGATGTACCTGCCATGAAAGCAATAAGTTCAGCCAAGAGACGGGGGTGGGGGGGCGTGCTGGGAGGGAGGGGGGTAGAAGCTCAAAGAGCCCCCTGTTCTTCCCAGCCCCCTCCCGGCGAGGTTCGTGTCAGATCAACCGAGCCGCCAGGCAGAAATGGAAGTTTGTGACCTTAATTTTGAGAGGAGAGTCAACAAGCGGCCTCAGGAATTTGAGTTTAATCAAAAGGAGATGTCAAAGTTAATGAGGACCAAGAGGCACCTCCCCGCTCCCTCTCTCTCCCCCCACCCCCCCGCAGACCCGGTTGCGCAAAGGCAGATTTGCCGCACGCAGCACAGAACGTTACAGGGGGCGGCCGATATGGCAGGAGTCCCAGGGTATGCCCATTTAACTGTTTCTTCCCGACGAATCTTGGCTTTCCACTCCCACCCGCCATATCTCTTTAGGCTGCAAGTAATATAGGACGCGGGTGGCGCTGTGGGTTAAACCACAGAGCCTAGGGCTTGCCGATCAGAAGGTCGGCGGTTCGAATCCCCGCAATGACGGGGTGAGCTCCCGTTGCTCGGTCCCAGCTCCTGCCCACCTATCAGTTCGAAAGCACGTCAAAGTGCAAGTAGATAAATAGGTACCGCTCCGGCGGGAAGGTAAACGGCGTTTCCGTGCGCTGCTCTGGTTCGCCAGAAGCGGCTTAGTCATGCTGGCCACATGACCCAGAAGCTGGACGCCGGCTCCCTCGGCCAGTAAAGCGAGATGAGCGCCGCAACCCCAGAGTTGTCCGCGACTGGACCTAACAGTCAGGGGTCCCTTTACCTTTATTTTAATATTGCCAACTTTTCATGGCTACCCATGCCTCCTCTGCCTTTAACAGCTCCTTGATGTGCAGAAATTCAGCACAGTTACAGGTGGGTAGCCGTGTTGGTCTGCCATAGCCGAAACAAAATAGAAAATTCTTTCCAGTAGCACCTTAGAGTTTGGTAGCTCAGCTCCCCTTCCCTGCAGAGGCGCCTCCCGTAAAGGGTTCCCGCTGTGCTCTGTGTGTTTGTGAACCAGACCTCGGCAGGGGGGAAGGAAACCTGGAAAGGTTCCTTGTGAAATGTCCCGGGAATGGTGGATTTGAGGTTTTGGGCTCTGACTCACGGCCATTTGGGAGGTGGCTGCAAGGAAATTCCCTCGCAGCCAGAGTCCCACCCAAGGCTTCATTAGCCTTTTGACGTTTGCCGAGGTTTTCCAATGGGGGGGTTGCGAGCGGATGATTAAAGACGGCATTTACATGGCCAAACGGTGCAATTAACAGCAAGCACTTTGCAGGGGAGACCTCTTCATCCAGCTTTCCTTTGGCGCTGGGTGAAGGAGCACAGGCACCATTGACGAATGAGTCAACCAGGGTTGAATATACTGAGCAGATGGGAGGGGAGGTCCTTAATTTCTTTGCCAGTGGGGAGTTTTGGATTTGATTTCTTGCAAGAGGTCGCAGCTTCGCCTTGGAATTCCCCCTTCCTGGGGAAGCTGGTTAAAAGCCAGAGCGAGACGCCTGGACATGCTGTTTTATCTATCTGTACCCCCCCCCCTCCGGACACGCTGTCTCCCCAAAAGCGGTAACCCTCCAGCGCTGGTACCCGAGGCCTTTGAAACAAGAAAGAGGTTGTCCGTGAGGGCGAATGGGGCACTGCCCCGCCAACCTCACTCAGTTCCAAACCTCTTGGTGGCAAGGGGTGTGGGGATAGCCAGCAGATGGGACGACCAGTAATCCCGGAGTTCCTGCTCCCACTGTGTCGTGAAAGGGTCCGCTGGCTATGATCTGAAGGTAGTTGTCGTGAGTTCTGAAGGTTGCTGAAGGTTTCCGAAGGTTTTCTGCAGGTATCTGAAGGTTCCGGAGATTCCGGAGGTCTCCGGATAGAAAGATAGGCTAAGCTAGGTAGCGGCCAAAACTTAGAAGGCCAAATAAAAGATTTTTAAATAAAAGAAATAAAAACTAAGAGACCGCAGTCAATGGTGAAGAAGCTCTCAACAGCTCTGTGCGGCTGGTTTCGCTTTCGGTTTCTCTCTGGCTTGTCTCGCACGTTCTCCACACACGCTACAGAGAGTGGAGGCTATTTATTAAGAAATCAAACATCGTCACAACATTTACAAGAACCAATCACAACCTTGTCTCTAAGCTAGTTTCTGGGCGGGAAACTATCAACTGACCGTTACATTGGCTAAATTGGCGCGCTTTGCCCCAAACGCGGAGGGATCCATGCAGCAAACTCTCTGCTGGATCCTTTGCCCTTCCTTCCTAGCGCGGAAGGATACCTTAAAGTAAACATAAACAAACAGGTGCAGGAGCACCTTAAAAACGTATTCCCACAAGGGGGGGGGAGGTATAAAAGAATTCCCTGGATGGTAAGATCCAGCTCTGGGTTCTTCGGTGAGACAGCCCAGGTACAGATTTAAAACCACAAAATACGCAGCAAAAGGAAAGCATGTCAATATAGGCTTTTAGACCTTTAAAATGTGTGTCCCTTTCTTTCCAAAATTGCCCTTCTCCCCCCAGCGTAGCAAAAAAGACCACATGTTAGCTAAGTTTTTTAAAAAAAATTGTTTCCTTACAAACTGTTCAAAGGTCAGGTTCATGTTCGTCTCCATGAACCCGTCAGAAAAGTTGCACAGGCAGTAAAACTCGGCTTGGTTGCAGTGGTGAAAGTTCCTAAATTATTGGTATAGGAGAGATAGGCTTGTTAAAGCCATGCGGTCTGATCCTGGAGCAGCTAGCTCTGACCTTGTTACATGCTGAGATTTTAAGTTAGATTAGCGGGGAACCAAGGCCTTGATTAGCTTCCCTCCATGGTGAGGGGGAGCGACCTAGCTAAACCTGACAGGACAGCTTACTCTATGACATTAACCCCTTCCTGCATTAACTAGACTTAAGCATGTTTGTTGTGAGCTTGGTCCTTCTACACCACTCACCCTCCCTCTTGCTTGCAACCTGCCAGGGAATGGTCCTCCCTTTCAGCTTTCTCCTCCTCCTCCTCCTCCTCCTGAGTCTCAGCATTGCTTCCTGTCCTGCCACATGGCTAGAGTTAAAGCACAATGCCCAGAGCCGGACAGAAGCAACGAAGACGTCCCAACAGATTTTGTGCCCCACCCACCCAGATTTTAAAGAAAGCTGTTTAAAAGAGGCATTTCCTCCTGAGAAAGGGGGTGCCTCATCACACAGGGATGAGGCAACTGTGACCCTACAGATCCTATCGAACTCCAACTCACATCAGCCCCTGGCAGCCAGCATGCTCAGTGGTTGGAGAGGATGAGAGTTGGAGCCCAACAATCTTTCTTCTCTTTGGCGATCCCTCGTAGCCGAGTAAGATTGTCTTCCATGAACACGGTCTTAACAGTGAGTCCGTAAGTGACTGTGGAGGCCAATTCTGGATCCACACGTCCTTCCACAGTGGGGGCATAGGTTTCCGGGCGGGAGTTGATCCCGGTGAGGGTTTGCCGAGCGTGCCTTCCTCTTAGCACGTTTCTCCCTTTCGTCCTGAGTTTGAGCATCTCCAAAGCCCATGACACCTTTGGTAAAGGCTGTTCTCCAACTGGAGCGCTCACAGGCCAGTGTCTCCCAGTTGTCGGTGTTTATACTACATTTTTTAAAAATAGATTTGCCTTGAGAGTCTTTAAACCTCTTTGAGCTATACCTGGAGGTCCCTATCCCTTGTTTAGACTATGGCATTGTCTGGCGTTTCCGTGCGCTGCTCTGGTTTCGCCAGAAGCGGCTTAGTCATGCTGGCCGCATGACCCGGAAAAACTGTCTGCAGACAAACGCTGGCTCCATCGGCCAGTAAAGCGAGACGAGCGCCGCAACCCCAGAGTCGTCCGCGACTGGACTTAACGGTCAGGGGTCCCTTTACTTTTATTGTCCCCTCTGAGTTTTGTGCACAGAGCAGGCTCTGTGCATCAGTGACACCTTCTCCGGCTTCTCGTTCCAGACCAGCGAATTGGCACTTGCTTCTCGGCACTTATTGGCGGTCGGTGTGCTGGAGAGCTACCCGGGCAATACACGAAAATGCAGTGCTGCTGTGATTCCGGGAGATGCTGGGCCATCGGACAAACTCCGGAAATGTGCCCTGTGAGGGGATCAGGTGAGTGAGCTCGGAGGGGGGCGGGTGGGTAGCAAGGCCAGAGGGCCTTGATCTGGCTGCTTGGCTGGGCGGCATGACAACAATATTTTGGAAAGTGAGTTACAGGTAGGTAGCCGTGTTGGTCTGCCATAGTCAAAACAAAAAATAAAATAAAAAAATTCCTTCCAGTAGCACCTTAGAGACCAACTAAGTTTGTTCTTGGTGTGATCTTTCGTGTGCATACACACAGGATCTTAAGAAGTGTGCATGCACACGAAAGCTCATACCAAGAACAAATTTAGTTCGTCTCTAAGGTGCTACTGGAAGGATTTTTTTTTTTGTAAATCATAAAGACAGTTTGACTTCTATCCATATATGAGCGCCAGCTCCACATTTGATTTGATTTTGCAAAACCAAACAAAAAAACCTACAGGAGAGAATGATAGTACCCACAAGACCGCCCCTGTGCCTTGAGACAGATCCAAACTGCCTCCCGCCAATATGCCCATCATTTTATGGCCAAGCCTTAAAGCATCAGAGACGAGCTATGGCAGACCAACACGGCTACCTACCTGTAAATGGAACTGAGAGCCAGTGTGGTGTAGTGGTTAAGAGCGGTGGACTTGTAATCTGGTGAACCGGGTTCGCTTCCCCGCTCCTCCACATGCAGCTGCTGGGTGACCTTGGGCTAGTCACACTTCTCTGAAGTCTCTCAGTCCCACTCACCCCACAGAGTGTTTGTTGTGGGGGAGGAAGGGAAAGGAGAATGTGAGCCGCTTTGAGACTCCTTCGGGTAGTGGTAAAGCGGGGTATCAAATCCAAACTCTTCTTCAGAAAGTGAGTGATACACTTATGGAAGAAAGCAACACGATGACCAGAAATGAATACGATATGAAAAACTTTATGGAATGATTCAAAACATCAATACTAACAAAGTCTCCGAAAGTCCTTAAATGAATCACGATGCCAGACTTTGCCCAGCAGAGAACAAGCTGTGAAGCTTTGTATAATCGGCAAATGTCCAATTCTGATGACTACATAATTGCATGAGCACTGTTCCAGGGTATTTTTCATTTTCATGTATATTATATCCATTCGAAAAAAGATTGGTTAATGAAGAAATTACATACAGGTGAAACTCGAAAAATTAGAATATCGTGGAAAGGTTCATTTCTTTCAGTAATTCAACTTAAAAGGTGAAACTAATATGTCAAGATATGTCAAGCCTTTATTTGTTATAATTGTGATGATTATGGCGTACAGCTGGTGAGAACCCCAAATTAACAATCTCAACTTTGGGGTTTTCATCAGCTGCACGCCATAATCATCACAATTATAACAAGCAAAGGCTTGACATATCTCGCTTTGCATGTCACGAGTCTATCTCATATATTAAACTCCAGTAGCTAATGAAAACAATTGCTTACATAAATGGAATTTTCCACGATATTCTAATTTTTCGAGTTTCACCTGTATCTTTCTGCTAACGAGTGTTGAACTAACTCGCTGATGAAGAATTCAACGAAATAGTAGTTGTTACCTGGAAACGCTGTTCAGAGTTGGACACCAGAATTGGACATTTGACTCTCAGAGATTTTCAGAGACTTCAGTTTGTTAGTTTTGATGTTTTGAAGTTTTCCATATTGTATTTGTTTCTGGTCATCCTGTTGCTTTTGATATTGCTGACTCACATTTTGCAAAACAGCGGTTTGTTTATATACCGCATTGGCCTGAATATAAGCCTCACTTTTCCCCAAAAAATTCTGACCGTTTTCCATTTTTAATTTCTCCCCCTTTGCAGTACCCTCTCCTCTCTCTTATACCGTACCAACAATGCAACAAGCTCTCGTTCCTTCTGTCGCTCAAGGTTCAAATCCTGCTCGCGAATTCGACATAGTATTCCTTTAAGGAATCCAAATAAAAAGGGTTCCGTTCTTCCACAAACAATAATCATTTGGCTTCTCTGGTTTCAGCTGTTGGCTTCGCCAATTCTGCATACAGTCGTACCTTGGTTTTCAAACACCTTAGTTCTCGATCGTTTTTGCTCCCAAACAATCGAAACCGGGAAGTGAGCGATCTGGTTTTCGGGCATTCTTTTGGAATGTCTGACGCAAGCTCCTGCATCTTCTGATTGGCTGCAGGAGCTTCCTGCAGCCAATCAGAAGCTGCGCTTTGGTTTTCGAACATTTTGGAAGTCGAACAGACTTCCGGAACGGATTCCGTTCGGCTTCCGAGTTACGACTGTAGTTGCTGCCACACTTCTTTACGAAGCTCCTTTATCCTCCCACCTTAAGCGGGAAATGACGGTTTGGTTCTCTGCTTTCTCCTCCCCAGACGAATATCGCCGGCTGTGCATCGAAGGCCTCCCAGTTGTTCCGGGCTTCCCTGGCACATTTCCCGGGGTCCCTGGCTTTGGCCCCAACGGAGTTGGGCCAGGAATTAGTGGTCCCGGTGCCTTTGGTCCGAATGGCGCAAACGGACAAGGTGGGATCCCCGGACTGCCTGGAATGGGTCCCGGAAGCTCAAGCATTGGTAAGTGAGAAAAATGCACAATATAAAGTTTCTAGACCTCATGGTTGAGAGGGAAAGGGCTGCCTTATTCCAAGTCAGGAGCCCAAGGGATGCTAGAGATTAAACCAGGGACTTTCTGCCCAGCAAAGCAGTACAGCAGTACCTCGGTTCTCAAACTTAATCCGTTCCGGAGGTCCGTTCCGAAACCAAAGCGTTCCAAAACCAAGGCGTACTTTCCCATAGAAAGTACAGTGGCACCTCGGTTTAAGAACAGTCCGGTTTAAGAACGATTTGATTTACGAACTCCGCAAAACCGGAAGTAATGTCCCAGTTTGCGCTTGGTCTAAGAATGCAATCCGAACGGTGGAAGGGCACCGGCGGCGGGAGGCCTCATTAGGGAAAGCGTGCCTCAGTTTAAGAACGGTTTTGGTTTAAGAATGGACTTCTGGAACGGATTAAGTTCGTAAACCGAGGTACCACTGCAATGCAAAATGGATCGATCCGTTCCAGACTTTTAAAAACAACCCCTAAAACAGCAATTTAACATGAATTTTACTATCTGAATGAGACCGTTGAAAATGAAAGCAATAAACAATGTACTGCAGTCAAAAAATCAATCAATCAGTAGCTGAACTGGGTTCCACACAGTCACAAAAACGAAACAAAAAGGAGCTGCTGTAAGGTCCTCGGTTAGTTGCTCATGAGTAAGCAGGCAAAACTCCGACCTTTCCTTTTGTAGTTTTATTGTGCATACTGTGTACAGTGCAGAGCTAACAAGTTCATGTCTGTATCAAACATCGGCAGAATCCGGGAATGGCCCCTTCCGGTTCCGACCCCAACAAAAGAGTTTCGGTATACAGAAACCCCGCCTTCCATCCTTTTGTTTCACTCCATGACGTCTTTGGGGTGACAGAAATTGCGTGCCTCCTTCATCACCCCCAGGGCTAGGGGAGTGCAGGGTCTCTCCAACATCCCCAGAGCCTCGACCCTCCATCTCCTGAGACCCATGCCGCTCCCCACTGGAAGCCTCGCTGCTCCCTCCGCTGCCTGAGGAGGTGCTGCTGGTCAGGTGGGGCCGGGGCTCTCTGTAGCATCCCGACAGCCCTTCCACCACCTTGCGCTGCGCCGGGGACAGTTCCCTGACAGTTCTGGGCACCACAGTTCAAGAAGGATATGGACAAGCTGGAACGTATCTAGAGGAGGGCAACCAAAATGGTCCAAGGCCTGGAAACGATGCCTTATGAGGAACGGCTTAGGGAGCTGGGTATGTTTAGCCTGGAGAAGAGAAGGTTAAGGGGTGATAAGATAGCCATGTTCAAGGATGTCATATAGAGGAGGGAGAAAGGTTGTTTTCTGCTGCTCCAGACAAGCGGACACGGGGCAATGGATTCAAACTGCAAGAAAGAAGATTCCACCTAAACATTAGGAAGAACTTCCTGACAGTAAGAGCTGTTCAACAGTGGGATTTGCTGCCAAGGAGTGTGGTGGAGTCTCCTTCTTTGGAGGTCTTTAAGCGGAGGCTTGACAGCCATCTGTCAGGAATGCTTTGACGGTGTTTCCTGCTTGGCAGGGGGTTGGACTGGATGGCCCTTGTGGTCTCTTCCAACTCTAGGATTCTATGATTCACTAAAACAAAAACTCAAAATAAATAGCAAAAGCAGACAGACCTCAGCGTAACACTCAAAAGGGAAGCGTGGCACTCAAAACAGAAGCGTAACATTCGAATCAGAAGTGTAACACTCAAAGCAGAGCACATTCGACTTCCGGAAAAAGTTTGCAAACCGCCACACTCACTTCTGGGTTTGCATCGTTTGGGTTCCACGTTGTTTGACAGTACCAAGGTGTTTGAGAACCAAGGTACTATTGTATAACTGTGCTGCCGTCTGTCTGCTGAAGTAAGAGTCGAACGCCTGCGGTTCTGTTGAGCAAGAGATCCCTGCGTTGCAGGGGGTCAGGCTAGATGACCCTCAGGGGTCCCAGCAGTAACCGCCCCTGGTGTTTTTGCAGGAACAGCCACCCTCAACCAGACCATCGACATCTGCAAGCATTTCACCAACCTGTGCCTGAACGGGCGCTGCATCCCCACCCCGTCCAGCTACCGCTGCGAATGCAACATGGGCTACAAGCAGGACATGCGGGGCGAATGCATTGGTGAGTCAGGGTGGGGCGGGACCACGGGGCGCATGCATGCGCAGCCTCGGCTGACGGAGCAAAGCCTCCATGCTTAAGCGCTGCCATAGCCACAGCTGAGCAGAGCGAATGATTCAGGAACGCCTCTTTATCTTTCATCTTTTAGAAGCTTTGATATATTTTATTAAATTTCCGGAAATTTCACACGGACGTTCCAGCACATAACAGATTTTTCTTTGGTTTTGTCGACTTCCCGTCGCATTTTTCATTGTGTTTTTTATCCCTCCACACCCCCCACACACCTTGTTTGACTGTGTCTCCCCTCTCTTATATCATGGCAATAATACAACACCCTCTCATTCCTTCTGATGCTCATAGTTTGAATCGTGCTCGCGAATTCACCATGCTTTTTTGGAACTTCATCCTTTTGGTACGTCTGCCTCTAGAGTCCCTAGAAGAAAAGCTTCGGGGTATATTCGCTTTAAACATCTTTTTTTTATTATCTCATAATATATCATTTCCCAAAATCCCCTCGCTTTCTTGCAAGTCCGCCACATACGGAAGAACCACCTGCTTCTTTACACTTCCAGCCGTTATTACGAATCTTATACCTTTTAGACAATTTAAGGTAAAGGGACCCCTGACCGTTAGGTCCAGTCACGTCCGACTCTGGGGTTGTGGCGCTCATCTTGCTTTATTGGCCGAGGGAGCCGGCATACAGCTTCCGGGTCATGTGGCCAGCATGACTAAGCCGCTTTTGGCGAACCAGAGCAGCGCACGGAAACGCCGTTGACCTTCCCGCCGGAGCAGTACCTATTTATCTACTTGCACTTTGACGTGCTTTTGAACTGCTAGGTGGGCAGGAGCTGGGACCGAGCAACGGGAGCTCACCCCGTCATTGCGGGGATTCGAACCGCCGACCTTCCGATCGACAAGCCCTAGGGCTCTGTGGTTTAACCCACAGCGCCACCTGGGTCCCACCTTTACCTAGTCTAAAGCAAATCACTTCCCACCAAATAACGCCGGGAACTGTAGTTTGCTCCCCACCGAGCTACAATTCCCAGCACCTTTAACCAACGGCTAGGTTTCTTTGAGGGAGCTGTGTGCTTTAAAGTCCAGGGGTCAGCAACCTTTTCCAGCCGTGGGATTCGAACCGCCGACCTTCTGATCGGCAAGCCCTAGGCTCTGTGGTTTAACCCACAGCGCCGCCCGCGTCCCAATTTATCCGGTGTTAAATATCATTTTCGTATAGTTCCCTTTTAATGCATAGCAAGCAGTGGTTTTCATATCCACTTGCCACAGCTTCTCCCATGCATTCATTTCTGACGTTGCTGTTATTTTGCTCCATAAATTTGCGCAAATTGTGGATACTCTACATCAGATTGTTGTATTCAGGCAGATGGGGCATTTACCCATCAAACCCAGCCAGTCCTTTTCGCCTTTTTGCTTTCAGCCAGTCTAGCATCCTCCTTCTCCTCCTCCTTAGTCTCTTTGGCAGGAGTAGAATCTGTTGCCTCTGGCGCCACCTGCTGTCGGTCTCCAGCCTTCTTTGCCAATTGGAATCAGCTGACACCTGCTCCAATTCTTTTTTGACTTGGTTCCATCCATTCATTTTAAAGAGGTTTGGTTTGAACGGGATGCCCGCCCCGTTGCAACCGACTGTGTATCTCTGAATCTTGATCTCGTCCTCTGCCGTCCCCTTCTCCTTTGTGCCCTCCATCTTTCCCAACATCAGGGTCTTTTCCAGGGAGTCTTCTCTTCTCATGAGGTGGCCAAAGTCTTGGAGCCTCAGCTTCAGGGTCTGTCCTTCCAGTCAGCACTCAGGGCTGATTTCCTTCAGAAGGGATCAGTTTGATCTTCTGTATAAATTTACTCCAGTCCTTTTGGAATACTGGATCGTGCTGGTTTCGGATTTTCCCCGCCAGCTTCGCCAGTTCTGCAAAGTCCACCGTCTTCATCTGCCACTCCTCTTTCCTCGGTACTTCTTGTCGTTTCCTTTTTTTTATAATAATTTTTATTATTTTATACTATACTACAACAAGAAAATCAAACATACAGTCACATACATTTTCCAGTTTTGGCTAACATAGCCATGACTTCCCTCAGACCTTCCACATGGCTTTCAGAAATATATCTTAATATTATACTTCTTTAATCAACCATTGCTTACATTATCATAAATCTCATGCATACTCTAACTACCATACTTACAATAATATTTCTACACATTAACTACAAAACTTCTTGAAGTCCTATTAGCGTATTCAATTGCAAATTGTCTTTTAAATAGTTCGTAAACTTTAACCAGTCTTTGATGAATTTCTGGTCCCGCTGTTCCCGGATTCTTCCCGTCATCTTATCCAGTTCTGCATATTCCCATCAATTTCACTGTCCATTCTTCTTTCGTCGGTAATTCTTGTTTCCACCTTTGTGCTAGCAAAATCCTAGCTGCAGTCACTGCGTATTGGAAAAGCTTAATGTCCTTTTTTTTTCAATGTCTGTACCTACAATACCTAGTAAAGAGGCTTCAGGCTTCTTATGTTGTTGTTGTTGTTGTTGTTGTTGTTGTTGTTGTTCTTCAGTCGTGTCCGACTCTTCGTGACCCCATGGACCAGAGCACGCCAGGCACGCCTATCCTTCGCTGCCTCTCGCAGTTTGGCCAAACTCATGTTAGTAGCTTCAAGAACACTGTCCAACCATCTCATCCTCTGTCGTCCCCTTCTCCTTGTGCCCCTCCATCTTTCCCAACATCAGGGTCTTTTCTAGGGAGTCTTCTCTTCTCATGAGGTGGCCAAAGTACTGGAGCTTCAACTTCAGGATCTGTCCTTCTAGTGAGCACTCAGGGCTGATTTCTTTGAGAATGGATAGGTTTGGTCTTCTTGCAGTCCGTGGGACTCTCAAGAGTCTCCTCCAGCACCATAATTCAAAAGCATCAATTCTTCGGCGATCAGCCTTCTTAATGGTCCAGCTCTCACCTCCGTACATTACTACTGGGAAAACCACAGCTTTAACTATACGGACCTTTGTCGGCAAGGTGATGTCTTTGCTTTTCAAGATGCTGTCTAGGTTTGTCATTGCTTTTCTCCCAAGAAGCAGGCGTCTTCTAATTTCGTGACTGCTGTCACCATCAGGCTTCTTAACAAAGTTATATTTCAACATTTTTCTTAACTCATGATAGATCATATCCCAATATACTCTCACCTTCTTGTCGTTTCCATGGGGGGAGGGGTGGCTAAAAGAATTTTTGCCGCAGTTGTTGCATACATGAACCGCCTTTTATCGTCTCTTGGTGTCTCTCTCCACCTTTCCTTTCCTTGCGAAGACATGGACGAGTGTTCGAGCAGCCCTTGCCTCCACGGCGATTGTGTGAACACACCCGGCTCGTACCACTGCAAGTGCCACGAGGGATTTCAGAGCAACCCCACCAAGCAGGCTTGCATTGGTAAGTTCGGGGAGAAGCTTGGTGCCATCTTGGGGAACTGGTGCAAAAAAAATATCCCCCTTTTGGATTGGTGGTTATTGTTAGAAGAAAAAAAAACTGCTCCTTTATCCCTTACGGGGTACCCAAGAACCTGTATAGTGTGCTGGCCCCAAGGGTTTGTCCGTGAAGCGAGGTCCAAGTCCAGTCCTGGGTCTAGGGATCCAAAGGAGGTCAGTCCGGCGGGGAGCAAGGCGGGGAGCAGGTCGAGGTCCAAGGCAGGTTCAGGCACAAGGTTGCAGGTTGAGCACACGCTTGCAACTAAGTTGCTCACGCAACTTGGGCTGGGTCTGGCTGGCTTTTATCTGGCCCTATGCTTAGGGCGGCCCCGATCCTCCGGAGACTCGCCTCTCCTCCGGGCCTGGAGGCGAGCACTCCTCCTGCAGACACTTAACTCCCTTCGCCTCTCTGTCCTGAGCCTCTGCAGCTCAGGAGAGGCTGGTGGGTTACTGGACCCAGGGACCACCTCAGCTTCCTCTGAAGAGGCTGGGAGTGGAGCACCTGCAGGCAATGGGTCCTCCCTCCCATCAGGAGCCAGAGCAGACTCCGCTGATGCCTGCACCTGGGGAGCCAGCACAGGTGGGGATCCTTCAGGCTCAAGCCCTGGCCCCGGCTCAGCTGGTTCTGGAGGCAGGGAATCCTGTGCAGGCTGGGATCCCTCAGGTTCAGCACCAGAGTCTGACTCCCAGGCCATCACATATAGAGTCCTTAAGTAGGTCCAACGAAGTTGATGTTCAAGAATCATCGCTTCGACACTGGTGATCTTTGCTTCTTCCAGTACGCTGCCAATAGTTCACCTGTCTTCCCAAATGATGTGTAAAATTTTACGATGCATGTACCACCCTGGCGAGACAGTGTGCAGGCAGGGAGGGTCTCAGCCGGTGCACCGAATGGACACAGAACTGACCTGCACCTCCATGGATGGCTGTGGATCTCAAATGACCCCCAGGCTGCGCACCTGGTCCTTCCGGGCCTTGGTTACCCCATTCAGGAACACCATTCCTCTAGCACCATGGAGGTGATTAGTTAAATTATTATGTAGTCTCTTCTTTATGCTACCCGAGTTAGGAAGAGAGCAGAGAGAATTGTAGCAGATCCTTTACATCCCGGTCATCATCTGCTTGATTTACTTCCATCTGGACGTCGCTACAGGACTTCATATACAAAATCGGCCAGGCACAAGAATAGTTTTTCCCCCTGTGCCATTAAATTGTTAAATTCATAGTTGTATAGCTTAAGGGGAGGTAAAATATGGGTGGGGTTTCTTTGCTTCTTTGTATTGTGAGAGGAACAAGTGTCTGTATGTTTACATTGCAATGTAGCCAAAACAAATTCCAAGTATGTTGGAAAATGTACTTGGCCAATAATAAATTATTCTTATTCCTATTCTTCTTCTTTGGCGATCACTCGTAGCCGAGTAAGTCTATGCTTGGCCCTGTTATAAGAAAAAACTGCTCCCTTTCCCTTATGGGGTATTCCGGAGCCCATAAAAAGTCCTTAAGTGGGTTCCCTATCGGTAAGAGAAAATAACAGAGGCCAACCAGAGAATATTGAGAAGCAAAGCAGCTAGTAAGCCTGATCTTTATTAAACTGTTGCAACAGGGTCCCCACTCCCCACACGCAGGAGGGAGGAGAACCCCGAACAATGGTGCGCAGGCCCCTATATAGATTTTTGAAATTGCCCACCCAGTAGCTCAAGACCACCAACCCCCCCCCCCGAAACATCGTGCATACATCACAGAAGGAGGCAGTCTACAGCAGAAATCCTGTCTCCTAGGATACCTGATAATGGTCACTGATTGCTTTACCCGGGCAGCCTGGCAATTCTTTTTGTGGCGGTTAATGCTTTAGTCCAGGTCACGAGCTCACCCTATTCATACACAAATACTCCCTTAAGACGGGATTTGTAAGCAAGGGGACAATGGGAAGGCTATACTTGGTCCTGTTATAAGAAAAAAAAAAACTGCTCCCTTTCCCTTAAGGGGTTATTCCGGAGCCCGTATAGAGTCCTTAAGTGGGTTCCCTATCGGTAGGAGAAAATAACAGAGAATATTGAGAAGCAAAGCGGCTCATAAGCCTGATCTTTATTAAAGGAACTGTTGCAACAGGGTCCCCCGCTCTTCGCACGCAGGAGGGAGGGGAACCCCGAAAAAGGGTGCGCAAGCCCTTATATAGACTTTTGAAATTGCCTGCCCTGTAGCTCAGGACCACACCCCAAATGAGCATAATGGTCACAAATCTAGTACTTTCAGGATTGGCACAGTCCATAAAAATACAGTTGCAGCACTTACAACCTTAACACTATAGCACACAGAACAGAACGCCAGGCGCCTTCTGGCCTATTATAGTCAGCGTGACCTTGAAAGACAGATAGCAGAACCAGTTTGTACTCAACTTCCCAGGAGGAATAACCCAAACAACAGAAACCCCCTGCCTGTTTATTTCACGTAGAAAAGAAACCTCCCGGAACCCTCTCGATTTAATCAGAACAGGAAAGATCTCTGCACATCAGATCAAT
Source organism: Lacerta agilis (assembly GCF_009819535.1). Classification (NCBI taxonomy): domain Eukaryota; kingdom Metazoa; phylum Chordata; class Lepidosauria; order Squamata; family Lacertidae; genus Lacerta; species Lacerta agilis. Next base: position 6,791,378 of record NC_046329.1, on the reverse strand, counting down.
GCTTTCTGCACTAAGAAATGCAAACGGGCGGTTCTGACTTAACTAACGCCTTTTTGGTTCCTTGCTAGACATCGACGAGTGCATCATGAACGGACTGATGTGCCGGAACGGGCGCTGTGTCAACACCGACGGCAGCTTCCAGTGCATCTGCAACGCCGGCTTTGAAATCACTCCGGACGGGAAGAACTGTGCCGGTAAGGATTAGGCCCTTTTTTGTCGTGGGGTGGGGGTAAGGGGTGGGGCATGCGAGGCCCTCAGTCTGGTTCCTTCAGGGCAAAGGGAGCCCAGGGAGGAGGAGGAAGAAAAAGATGGAGCAGAGAGCCAGAATGGATGAGACAGTAGAGGGGAGGGGGGAGCAATAGGTTGAAGCCTCTGGGAAGACCTAGTGATGGAGGAAAAGGTGAGGGGGAGAGGGAGAAAGGAAGGAGAGAGAGAGAGAGAGAGAAGGAAGGAAGGAAGGAAGGAAGGAAGGAAGGAAGGGAGGGAGGGAGGGAGGGAGGGAATGAAGGGAGGGAAGAAGAAGAGAAGAGTTTGGATTTGATATCCCGCTTTCCACTACCCGAAGGAGTCTCAAAGCGGCTAACAATCTCCTTTTCCCTTCCTCTCCCACAACAAACACTCTGTGAGGTGAGTGGGGCTGAGAGACTTCAGAGAAGTGTGACTAGCCTAAGGTCACCCAGCAGCTGCATGTGGAGGAGCGGGGAAGCGAACCCGGTTCCCCAGATTACGAGTCTAAGGAATGGAAGTCCAAGGGAGGAAGGAATACAGAAAGGAAGGAGGGAGGGAGGGAGGGAGGGAGGGAGGGAGGGAGGGAGGGAGGAAGGAAGGAAGGAAGGAAGGAGGGAGGGAGGGAGGTTGGGAGGGAAGGGAGGAGGGAGGGAGGGAGGGAGGAAGGAAGGAAGGAAGGAAGGAAGGAAGGAAGGAGGGAGGAAGGATGGGAGGGAAGGGAGGAGGGAGGGAGGGAGGGAGGGAGGGAGGAAGGAAGGAAGGAAGGAAGGAAGGAAGGGGAGAAAGAGAGCCCTTTTTTGTCTCTCGCCTTTCCCATCACTATTTTCATCTGCCTCTGGTACAAAGGAACATAGACAGCTACTGTTGACTGAGTCAGGCCATTGGTCCATCTATCTCAGTCTTGTCTACACTGACTGGCAGCTGCCCTCCAGAATTTCAGGGAGGAGCCTCTCCCATCTCGTGGGGCAGACCCTCCACCGCTGAGCTATGGCCCTTCCCCAGATAAGCTCCCGGGAGATTTTTCTCATCTGGAGAAAGAAAAGGGGGGGGGCGTTTCCCTGCTCCAGTATAACTGTTTCTGCAAATCCTCTGGTCCACCCCACCTTGGAAAGGGAGCGAGTGAAGCCAGGGGAGGCCACGCGGGGGGGTTGGAGAAATCCCTATGGTAAATTGCTCCTTCCCTTTCTCCCGCAGATCACGACGAATGCGCCACCACCAACATGTGCCTCAACGGGATGTGCATCAACGAAGACGGCAGCTTCAAGTGCATCTGCAAGCTGGGCTTCGTCCTGGCTCCCAACGGGAGATATTGCGTCGGTGGGTAGACGCCGGAGAAGCTTCGCCCGCGGTGGGGGGGGGAGTTCGCGTTTCCAAACGTGAGCCGAGTCTTTGCCGTCCGCCGGTCTTGCGACAACTCCCCGATCGGGCGCTCTCCCGAGTTTTTTGGGGTTTGTTAAATTCACACACGGCTTTTTTTTGCGGTCCGCAGACCCACAGCACACATAGTACAGGGGTGTCCAACAGGTCGATTGTGATCTACTGGTAGATCCACACGATGTTTTGGTAGATCGCAGTCAATCTCTGGCTCCCTTTCCTCTGCGTCGATAAATCCGACTCCCTCCATTGTTGTTTGAACTGGGGAAGGGAAGACGGAGCTCCCTCTGTGTGGCTGTTTCCATCCATAGCGATGTTTTTGCGAGTGGCTTAACCCCAACTTCCCCCCCCAAAAAAGCCTGCACCTTAACCCCCCCCCCAAAGGGGCTTTCCTCCTCCCAAAAAAAAAACTCAAAAATTTTGAGCTGAACCCCTTAAAAAACGGGGGTAGATCGCTGCCAGATTTTAATTCTGAAAGTAGATCACAGTCTCTTAGGAGTTGGCCACCCCGAACATAGTATGTACAGTGGTGCCTCGCAAGACGAAATTAATTCGTTCTGCGAGTGCTGTCGTATAGCGAATTTTTCGTCTTGCGAAGCACCAACGGGGGAATAGCGGTTTGACGGGGGGGGGGATTCGTCCCATAGAAAAATTCGTCTTGCGAGACAGCCTTTCGCTAGCGAATGCCTTTCGTCTCGCGAGTTTTTCGTCTAGCGAGGTACCACTGTATAGATCAATGTTATACCAGCCTTGTTAGCCAACAGAAGAGCTTTAGCCTGTACTAGGACTGACAAACGTCCGGGATTTCCCAGACGTAGCCGCGATTCGTCTGCCAAAAGTGGCACATGGCAGCTCATAGTAGTAGTAGTAGTAGTAGTAGTAATAATAATAATAATAATAATAATAATAATAATAATAATAATAATAATAATAATAATAATAAAGTTATTTATACCCCGCCCATCTGGCTGGGTTTATCAACAGGATATTAAAAACACGATAAAAGATCAAACATTAAAAACTTCCCTAAACAGGGCTGCCTTCAGGTGTCCTCTAAAAGTCAGATAGTTGTTTATTTCCTTGACATCTGATGGGAGGGCGTTCCACAGGGCGGGCGCCACCACCGAGAAGGCCCTCTGCTGTAGCGGAAGTGTGATTTTTTTTGGGGGGGGGGAGTATAAATTAAAAGAATTTAAGGAATCATCTGGGAAATTAACAACATGGTTACAATATCATCATTTGAATGAAGTACAGTTGTACCTTGGAAGTCGAAAGGAATCCATTCCGGAAGTCCATTCGACTTCCAAAACGCAGGAATCTGCGTCGGACGTTTGGCTTCCGAAAGTAGTTAGCAAACAGGAACACTCACTTCCGGGTTTGTGACATTCGGGAGCCAAAACGTTCAGGAACTAAGCTCTTCGAAAAACCAAGGTACGGCTGTATTTAAAAAGGACCGGGGGCCAAATCTTGAGTTTGTTTCCGGGTTGCGCTGCCCAACCCCAGCTCAGCTTTCCTCGTGCTTCCCCTGCCTTCCTCACTGCCCCAACCTTTTCCCTGGCAGACATTGACGAGTGTGAAACCCCCGGGATCTGCATGAATGGCTGGTGTATCAACACGGAGGGCTCCTTCCGCTGCGAGTGCCTGGGGGGCCTGGCCATCGGCGTGGACGGGCGGGTCTGCGTCGACACCCACGTCCGCAGCACCTGCTACGGCGGCATCAAGAAGGGCACCTGCGCCAGGCCTTTCCCCGGCGCCGTCACCAAGTCCGAGTGCTGCTGTGCCAACCCGGACCACGGGTTCGGGGAGCCTTGCCAGCCTTGCCCGGCCAAGAACTCAGGTGAGTTGGAGAAAACGTGCCTGTCAGGCTTCAGGGAATCGGGTTCCACTCCACCCCCACCCCCCATGGCAATAGATAAGAAGACCAACAAAAGGAATGTCTTCCCAGTTAGAAACTTGTAATAATCGCATCGAGAGAACCAAGAACACACCTCCTAGAAACCAGTTAAGGGTCACACCCCCTTCCGTCCCTATTAATCTATGTCACGCCTACGTCTTGTAATCTGAGCTTGTGCTGTCATACCTTGGGAGTCGAACAGAATCCGCTCCGGAAGTCCGTTCAACTTCCGAACAGTCCGACTTCCAAAGTTCGGCTTCTGGTTGGCTGCAAGAAAATCGGGACACTCACTCCTGGTTTTTGAACGTTCAGGAGCCGAAACGTTCGACTCCCAAGGCGTTCGGGAACCGAGATACGACTGTACCCTCTGTGCTTTCTGAGACTTTCTTTTTTTTCCCCAACAACTTTTTTTTAATTAATTTTCACATATTGAAACAATTAAAACTTATTTTCTATAACAAGAAGAAATATATCCCATTACTAAAAACATATACAAAGACTTTCTTATCCTTTCTCACTTTGTTTCATGACTTCCTCTAATCCCTCTTTGCTCATTTCATTACAATACATCTTTAGCAGTCTTCCAACTCATTTTAAACATTCCTATTTCAAATCCTCTAATTTACATTCTTTCTCTATCATTATCTAACTTTACTATTTTCTAATTATTTCCAGTTCTAAATACACACCTAAGCCTCAATTTCTTCCAAAAACTTTCCTTATTAACAAATCTTACAATATATATTTTTTTAAATACACTTTAAAATTGCTCCAATCTTGCTCTAAAAGAGACTTTCTGAGCTCTTTACGACTTTGGGGAGATCAGAGGAATGCTGTCTAGAGACTGTGAATCTGTTAACCCTCACTCTCCCAGTGTCTCTTCTCCTAGCTGTTCCCCACCCGGTATTCCCCAGCTTCTGCCTTCTGAACTATGCCCCTCTGCAAACCACTCTTCCAAATCTATACTGTCCTCCTGCTCCTGGGAAGATTCAGGAGCAGGGAGAGGGGAGAGGCTCCCACCATTTCTCCTCAGTGCAGCCCTCCTCAGCACGGTCTGTGACAACTCCCAAGGCTCCACAATTGTGTGATTCTGTGGGGACTGTTGAGGTGGCCCAAAGTTTATTTCCTTTAAGTTCTCAAGTTCTGTCTCCAATTGAAAAGATGGAGGGACCTGGCTTGAAATCCCATATCAGATTCTCAGCATCGGCAGGCTTGAACAGAACCCTGAAGTTTGCAAAAGTACAAAAAAACACTTTAGGATTTAAAAAAAAAAAAACTAAAGGAGGAGATGCCTAGAATTGTGCAATAAGGTAAAAGGTCAAGGACCCCTGGGTGGTTAAGTCCCGTCAAAGGTGACTCTGGGGTTGCGGGAGCTGGTGTTTGTCCACAGACAGCTTTCCGGGTCACGTGGCCAGCAGGACTAAACCGCTTCTGGCACAACGAGACACCTTGATGGAAACCAGAGAGCACGGAAACGCCGTTTACCTTTCCTCCACAGCGGTGCCCATTTATCTACTCACACTGGCGTGCTTTCGAACGGCTAGGTTGGCAGGAGCTGGGACAGAGCTCACTCCGTCGCGGGGTTTCGAACCGCCGACCTTCTGATCGGCAAACCTAAGAGGCTCAGTGGTTTAGACCACAGCGCCACAAGGACAATAAGGACTGAGCATTCTCGGTGTCCATGGAATACAGCGGCTCTTTCAGCACACAAATGTAAAAAGGCTTAGAATGGCTGACTCAGTTTGTTCTTGGTATGAGCTTTCGTGTGCATGCACACTTCTTCACAAAAGCTCACACCAAGAACAAAATTAGTTGGTCTCTAAGGTGCTCTAAGGTGCTACTAGGGGACCCAGGTGGCGCTGTGGGTTAAACCACAGAACCTAGGGCTAGCCGATCAGAAGGTCGGCGGTTCGAATCCCTGCGACGGGGTGAGCTCCCGTTGCTCGGTCCCAGCTCCTGCCCACCTAGCAGTTCGAAAGCACATCAAAGTGTAAGTAGATAAATAGGTACCGCTCCAGCGGGAAGGTAGACGGCGTTTCCGTGCGCTGCCCTGGTTCGCCAGAAGCGGCTTTGTCATGCTGGCCACATGACCCGGAAGCTGTCTGCGGACAAACGCCGGCTCCCTTGGCCTATAGAGCGAGATGAGCGCCGCAACCCCAGAGTCGGACACGACTGGACCTGATGGTCAGGGGTCCCTTTACCTTTAAGGTGCTACTGGAAGGAATTTTTTAATTTTGTTTCGACTACGGCAGAGCAACATGGCTACCTACCTGTAATTAGAATTGCTGAGTTGAGAAAGACTTGTTGTTGTTTTTGCAGCTGAATTCCAGGCTCTGTGCAGCAGTGGCATCGGCATCACAGCTGACGGGAGAGGTACGTTTCTTGGAAAGTAATCCCCACCCTACCCTTCAGCAGCTTGTGTGGGGTTGTGCAAGGCTGGGGCCCCTGCAGAAACTCGGTCCTGGTGGCGTTTCATTGGGACGTAGGCTTAAAATCTGTGGTCCCAACTCAGTCCTCGAGCGAAAGCACTGGACCTCCTGACACCTTGTAATTGATCGTTTCCGCTCTGATTCGCGTAAATATGGTCTTATTGTTAATTCCCAAATCCCCTCTCTCGCGTCCAGATATCAACGAGTGTGCCTTGAACCCGGACATCTGCCCCAACGGGATGTGCGAGAATCTCCGGGGAAGTTACCGCTGTATCTGCAATCTTGGCTACGAGTCCGACCCCACGGGCAAAAACTGTGTGGGTGAGTGGTTTCGCGGGGTCGCGGAGGGCCCTCGGGGGGCCGCCTAGAGATCGACGCAACCTCGGCACCCATGCGCAGACAGGCCTGTGGCATGCGCCGTTCGAGCTTCGAAACAGAACTTCTCTGGAGCTGATGCGGTGCAAGACAGCTTGCTCCCGATCGGAGGTTTAAACCCAGGAGCCAAGCGGCATGGCTTATCCCACTGACAATGGGACTAATTTATCTTATTAAAGGAGGCAGTGAATGATAGGCGTGCCTGGCGTGCTCTGGTCCATGGGGTCACGAAGAGTCGGACATGACTGAACGACTGAACAACAAAAACAACAAATCTTATTAAAAATAAAAAATAAAAAATTGTACAGTCATATCTCGGGTTGCGCTCGCTACGGGTTGCACGTTTTCAGGATATGAACGCGCCAAACCCAGAAGTACCGGAACAGATAACTTCCGGGTTTCGGCGTTCACGCATGCGCAGAAGCGCTAAATTGCACTTTGCGCATGTGCAAAAGCGCCGAATTGCGGCATGCGCAGAAGCAGTGGCGTGGGTTGCAAATGCTGCTGGTTGCGAACGCGCCTCCCGCACGGATCACATTCGTGACCCGAGCATCCACTGTAAACAGTTAAAATCGTTAGTGGGATTGAAATAACACTTGTCGTGCAACGATGAACTATGGACGGAATGGAGATAAAAATTTTGGGATTGAAATAAAAGATGCAGAAGGGAAGGGTCAAGAATAAGGCCCACAAAGGGGAGGAGCGGAGTCCAAGGAATTATTTGGAATCTTGTTATTCTGTGGGTGTAAATATTAATTTGGAAAATCAAATAAAAGAGAGAGAATGAACACTGTCCAACCATCTCGCCCTCTGTTGTCCCCTTCTCCTTGCGCCCTCCATCTTTCCCAACATCAGGGTCTTTTCCGGGGAGTCTTCTCTTCTCATGAGGTGCCCAAAGTCTTGGAGCCTCAGCTTCAGGATGAGATACCTATGAGGTCCATAAATTACCATATAGCATATATTCAACACACAAAAAAAACAGCGGCAATTTGTTGTTGACAAAGGACAGCTGGACATAGAAAGGGCCCCGTTACCTTCAGTAGCTGAGGGCCTCATCAAACCTAAATCCGGCCCTGGGTGCTGGCCAAATGAGAGGTGCTGAAACCATGCGCAGCTCAAACTCGTGTGACTTCCTCTCCAGATGTGGACGAGTGTGCCGTCAACCGGCTGCTGTGTGACAACGGCTTGTGCCGCAACACTCCAGGGAGCTACAGCTGCAGCTGCCCCAAAGGTTTTGTCTTCCGGACGGAGACGGACACCTGCGAGGGTAAGTTTTCGGGCAAGAAAGGGAGCGGACCTCTGTTGCCGGCGAAATTGACTCTTTAGTTAAGGTTTCAGCGCCAGCCAAGCTGTCAGCTTTGCCTGTCCTTTGAGAAGTTGGGGTGTTGGCGAGGGTCCCGTGACTTCCCACGAGGGAGAGGCAACGCAGATCGGCTGATTTCAGGATCAGGGATAAATTCAGAAAGGTTCTAGCCTTGGCGACCGAATTTTCTCTCCCTCCAGATATCAACGAGTGCACCTCTAACCCGTGCATCAACGGCATATGCAGGAATAACGCCGGATCGTTCGCCTGCGAATGCTCCCCGGGAAGCAAGCTGGATTCCAGCGGCACCATCTGTGTTGGTAAAGAGCTTCTCTTTCCGTAATTTTTTTAATTAGATTTTCATACCGTTTAACAAATTCAATTCAGTTTCGATGCAATACGCCCTTTGCCTTCCCACTTCCTATCTTTACTCCCGTGGTGTTTCTGTCCTGCTTGTGTTCAAATCCTTTTATCCTTATATGTCCTTAAATTCCTTAAAGTGGGAGGGACAAACACTGAAATGCAAAAAATAATAATAGCAAGAAGCAAATAGGAAGAAGAAGAAGAAGAAGAAGAAGAAGAAGAAAAAGAGCCAAAAAAATGCATTATAATGGGGAAATTCACACTGAAATGCAAAAAATATATATAACAGTGAAATACAAATTTATTTATTTATTTATTTATTTATTTATTTATTTATTTATTTACATACATATATATACATGCATACATACATACATACATACATTCCCTGCTCATCTGGCTGGGTTTCCCCAGCCACTCTGTGTGGCTCCCAACGGACTATTAAAAACACAACAAAACATCAAACATTAAAAACTTCCCCAAACAGGGCTGCCTTCAGATGTCTTCTAAAAGTCAGATAGCTGTTTATTTCCTTGACATCTGATGGGAGGGCGCCACCACCGAGAAGGCCCTCTGCCTGGTTCCCTGTCACCTCACTTCTCGCAGGCAGGGAACCGCCAGAAGGCCCTCGGAGCTGGACCTCAGTGTCCGGGCTGAACGATGGGGGTGGAGACGCTCCTTCAGGGATACTGGGCCATTTAGGGCTTTCAAGGTCAGCACCAACACTTTGAATTGTGCTTGGAAACTTACTGGGAGCCAATGTAGGTCTTTCAGGACCGGTGTTATATGGTCTCGGTGGCTGCTCCCAGTCACCAGTCTTGCGGCTGCATTCTGGATTAGTTGCAGTTTCCGAGTCACCTTCCAAGGCAGTTCTACATAGAGTGCAAAGTGTGTTATATTGAGGAAATTTACACTGAAATATATATATAATCGTAAAATTCAATCTGTCTGTCTGTCTATCTCTATCTATCTATCTGTCCGTCTATCTATCTATATCTATCTATCATCTATCTATCTTTCATCTATCTATCTCTATCTATGTATCTATCATCTATCTGTCTATCTATCTACCTTATCTATCTATCAATACATCTATCTATCTATCTATCTATCTATCTATCTATCTACCTATCTATCTATCTACCTTATCTATCAATCAATCAATCAATCTATCTACCTTATCTATCATATATCTATCTATCTATCTATCTATCTATCTATCTATCTATCTATCTATCTATCTATCTACCTATCTATCTATCTATCTACCTACCTATCATCTATCTATCATTCCATCATCTATATCTATCATCTATCTGTCTATCTATCTACCTTATCTATCTATCAATAAATCTATCATCTATCTATCTATCTATCTATCTATCTATCTATCTATCTACCTTATCTATCTATCTATCTATCTATCTATCTATCTATCTACCTTATCTATCTATCAATCAATCTATCAATCAATCTATTTACCTTATCATATATCTATCTATCTATCTACCTACCTACCTACCTATCTATCTATCTACCTACCTATCATCTATCTATCATTCCATCATCTATATCTATCATCTATCTGTCTATCTATCTACCTTATCTATCTATCAATCAATCTATCTACCTTATCTATCATATATCTATCTATCTATCTATCTATCTATCTATCTATCTATCTATCTATCTACCTACCTACCTATCTACCTATCTATCTATCTATCTATCTATCTACCTACCTATCATCTATCTATCATTCCATCATCTATATCTATCATCTATCTGTCTATCTATCTACCTTATCTATCTATCAATAAATCTATCATCTATCTATCTATCTATCTATCTATCTATCTATCTATCTATCTATCTACCTACCTACCTATCTATCTATCTATCTCATCTATCTACCTTATCTATCTGCCTTATCTATCTATCTATCTATCTATCTATCTATCTAGCTAGCTAGCTAGCTATCTATCTATCTGTCATAGCAGCAGCAACAGCAAACCCCACCTGACTCAGCTCTTCTGCTTTCCTCCCCTAGACAGCATGAAAGGGACTTGCTGGCTGAACATCCAGGAAGGCCGCTGCGAAGTGAACATTAATGGGGCCACGCTGAAGTCTGAGTGCTGCGCCACCCTGGGCGCTGCCTGGGGCAGTCCGTGCGAACGCTGCGAGATTGGTAAATGTTTGTCTGAACGCCCCGCTTTGGCACTGGCCGAACTGCAGTGTGCAGGGAGTGTTGATCTCCAAAGCATTTTGGGGTATCCAAGTTTGGCAAAGTCTCTTGGTTCTCAGGCTCCTCTCTCCTTTTTTTCCCTTTTGCCACAGACACCGCCTGTCCGAGGGGTTACGCCAGGATGAAGGGGGTCTCCTGCGAAGGTACGAGGCCCTCCCACCGTTCGTATCCTGGGGTAGCCTACCGAGGAAACCCCAATCCCCTCCCCGTGAAACGTCCTTGTGTCTTTGATAGCTCTTCCCTTGGATTTGCCCTTCTCAGGGGCAACGTAATGTTGGACAAGGCAACGTGAGCCTGCCTACCTCAAAACAGCACCCGGGTCTTTAGACTTGCCAGTTTACCATCTGCGGGTGGCGCTGTGGTCTAAACCACCGAGCCTCTTGAGCTTCTGATCAGAGGGTCGTCGGTTCGAATCTCCACAACAGGGTGAGCTCCTGTTGCTCTGTCCCAGCTCCTGCCAACCTAGCAGTTCAAAAGCACGCCAATGTGCAAGTAGATAAATAGGTACCACTCCAGTGGGAAGGTAAATGGCGTTTCCGTGTGCTCTGTCACAGTGTCCTGTTGTGCCAGAAGTGGTTTAGTCCTGCTGGGCACATGACCCGGAAAGCTGTCTGCGGACAAACGCCGGCTCCCTCGGCCTGAAAGCGAGATGAGCACTGCAACCCCATAGCTGCCTTTGACTGGACTTAACAGTCCAGGAGTCCTTTACCTTACCATCTGCGAAATGGGTGTTCTGAGGAACTGTGTTTTTCCAAAGGAGGGTTTTTGTGCTTTGACGGTGCAGATCCCACCTGTGCTTTGTGCTCCAGATTTTCTTAGGCCCCACTGGACCGAAATGGATATTTTCGCCGCAAATCTCCGGCAGCCCCCACCCGCTGGCTTAACAGCGACAACCCTCCTGACGTTTTTCTCTCCCCAGATGTTTTTTTTTTTAAATTTATTATTTTATTCATTTAACATCACTGAACAAACAAAACAACAATTAGGTATGCCTAGCTTTTGACTTCCCTCTCCCAACCCAAACAGGTAATTTATTTAAATCCAATCACACAATTTTTAGTCTTTATCTACAGTCCACATTGTAGGATTTCTTGCAATCCTGCTAGCGCCTTCAAATTCTTGCAAGTGTCATTTAAATAAACAATAAATTCGCTCCAATCTCTCTGGAATTTCGAATCATCCTGGTCTCGGATTCTGCAAGTCAGTTTGGCCATTTCCGCGTATTCCATCACCTTTGTCTGCCGCTCCACAATCGTGGGTATCTCTTGTGACTTCCACTTTTGGGTCAACTAAGTTCTCACCGCCACTGTGGCATGGATAAATAATCTTTGGTCTACCTTTGCAATTTCATTGCCCATCAAACCCAGCAAAAAAGCTTCCGGTTGTTTTCTTTGGGAAATGTGTATCTAAACATCTTCTTCAATTCGTTGCAGATCAATTCCCAGAATTACTTTCACTTTGTCACCACACATGACAAAAGTCACCGTCTGACTCCTTACATTTCTCTCCCCAGATGTGAACGAATGCGAGGTTTTCCCAGGTGTCTGTTCAAACGGCCATTGCGTGAACACAGTGGGGTCATTCCGTTGCGATTGTCCCGAAGGCTTGACGCTGGACGGCTCCGGCAGGACGTGCGTTGGTGAGGATGGAGAAGAGGCGTGAGCTATCCGGGCTCCCGGCTCCTCTTTCCCCGCGTTTCCCATGACATCCTTATTTTCTCGTCTTCCATGGAAATGACCTTGCTACGTCTCTGAGCGGGGAGAAGCCCCCGTGCTGGAGACAAACCAAAACGCAGAAGCCTGTACAAGCCCAAAGCATGCAGAATGCTCTGAGCAGGGTACAGAGGAGGGACGCGGGTGGCGCTGCGGTCTAAACCACAGAGCCTAGGGCTTGCCGATCAGAAGGTCGGCGGTTTGAATCCCCGCAATGACAGGGTGGGCTCCAACATAGCAGTTCGAAAGCACGTCAAAGTGCAACTAGATAAATAGGTACCACTCTGGCGGGAAGGGAAACGGCGTTTCCATGCGCTGCTCTGGTTTCTCCAGAAGCGGCTTAGTCATGCTGGCCACATGACCTGGAACAACAACACATAATAATAATAATTAATTATTTGTTTATATCCCCGCCCACCTGGCTGGGTCCCCCAGACACTCTTGGAGGACCCCAATAGAATATTTTAAAAATGATTTATCAAAATTCAAACATTAAAAACTTCCCTAAACAGGACTGCCTTCAGATGTCTTCTAAAAGTCAGATAGTGGTTTATTTCCTTGACATCTGATGGGAGGGCGTTCCACAGGGCGGGCGCCACCACCGAGAAGGCCCTCTGCCTTCTATATTCTGCTCTGGTCAGACCCCACCTGGAATACTGTGTCCAGTTCTGGGCACCACAGTTCAAGAAGGATACGGACAAGCTGGAACGTGTCCAGAGGAGGGCAACCAAAATGGTCAAAGGCTTGGAAACGATGCCTTATGAGGAACAGCTTAGGGAGCTGGGTATGTTTAGCCTGGAGAAGAGAAGGTTAAGGGGTGATATGATAGACACGTTCAAATATATAAAAGGATGTCATATAGAGGAGGGAGAAAGGTTGTTTTCTGTTGCTCCAGAGAAGCGGACACGGAGCAATGGATTCAAACTACAAGAAAGAAGATTCCACCTAAACCTTAGGAAGAACTTCCTGACAGTAAGAGCTGTTGGACAGTGGGATTTGCTGCCAAGGAGTGTGGTGGAGTCTCCTTCTTTGGAGGTCTTTAAGCGGAGACTTGACAGCCACCTGTCAGGAATGCTTTGATGGTGTTTCCTGCTTGGCAGGGGGTTGGACTAGATGGCCCTTGTGGTCTCTTCCAACTCTATGACTCTATTATTCTAACAACTTTAAAAAACCTCAACAACTGTTGTGTCTGGATTTTCACGTGTGTGTGTGTCTGTGTGTGGAGAGAGAGAGAGAGAGAGAACCTCTTAGAGGTTCCATTTATTGTTTTAAGCAGCATACGAATTTTGTTGGGCCGAATCAATCAATAAATGTCTCCCCTTAATCTTCTCAAGAGTAGCCCAGTCTCAGGGTTGCTGCCAGCTAAATTCTGCTCAGAGTAGACCAGCAGACCTCCATGAGCCATGTCCCTTAATTTCTGATGGCTTTTCTCGGGCTACGATTAGCGTGGCACGCAGCCGTCGGCCGCTAGCGAAACCTTCGAGGCGGCGTCTTCCTCGCTCTCCCCCTCCTCCGACCTTCGCCTTTTCTCCCCCAGACGTGCGGCTGGAGCAATGCTACATGAACTGGGCCGAGGACGAGTGCACGGCTCCGCTGCCGGGGAAATACCGCATCGACCTTTGCTGCTGCTCGGTCGGTTCGGCCTGGGGTTTCGACTGCGAGGAATGCCCCAAGCCGGGCTCTGCTGAATACAAGGCCATCTGCCCGAGAGGTCCCGGTTTTGCAAATCGGGGAGATGTCTTATCCGGACGGCCTTTTTACAAAGGTGAGTTTGGGGGGGGGGGAGATGGAGACCATCGTCCCCAGGAGCGCAGAGGAGGGGGGAAACACACCACAGTCTGGCACCCCCAAGTATCTCCTTTGGAGGGGAACCTGTCATGAACATCCCTCTTGCTTCCAAACGCAGCTGGCCAAGTGACAGTTTGCAACTTAGGGGGTGGGCAGAGGAAACAACAGTTTGCAACTTAGGGGGTTAATTCCGTCGTCCGACAAGTCAGTCAATAGGGGTGGGCAGAGGAGGTGTTGCTTAGCAACCAGGCAGAGTGGTGCAGTCTTCCTGAGACACATGTGCGAATATCAGCTGTGTAGTTCTGAGGGAGTTTTCCCTCTGTATGTTTGGTTGGATGTCTTCCTGCTATGTACAAGGCCTGAACAAAGAAAAGCAGGCAGAGTGGCGCGATCTTCGCTGGGACGGCATGGTGCTGCTGCTATTAGCTGTGTAGTTCTGAGGGAGTTTTCCCCGCTGTATGTTTGGCTGGACGTCTTCCTGCTATGTACAAGGCCTGAACAAAGAAAGCTGGCAGAGTGGAGCGATCTTCGCTGAGGCGGCATGGTGCTGTGTAGTTCTGAGGGAGTTTTCCCCGCTGTATGTTTGGTTGGACGTCTTCCTGCTACGTACAAGGCCTGAACCGAGGAAGACAAAACCTGTCTAATTCTTCATCCTCAAATTATACGCTGTTTGCTCTTGGGGATTTATTAATGGTTTATATGCCTTGGGGCAGGGGGAGGGAGGCTAATTGATTCCTTTTAAATGAAATATATTCTGCTAATGCAAGGCTGGGGAACCTGTGGCCCTGGAGACGTTCCCGAGATCTGTTCATCTTCCAGCAGTCAAGGATGATGAGAGCCGGGCCTTAGCATCCCACTCCTGCCACCAATCAACTTCTCGGCAGGCTGCAACGAGAGCGTTTCCTAACCCACCTCCTTTTCGACCCTCTAGATGTGAACGAGTGCAAGGTATTCTCCGGCCTCTGCACACACGGGACCTGCCGCAACACCATCGGCAGCTTCCGGTGTCTCTGCGGCAACGGCTTCGCCCTGGACGCCGAGGAGAGGAACTGCACAGGTAAGCCGGCCGGCGGAACACCCTGCTCAGAAGCCAGTCCCTCTCTCGGGTGGGGCTTCCTCCCGGGGAGACTCCCTGTGCCCACGGGCGGCGGCCTGACCCTGTCTCCCGCCCCTCGCAGATATCGACGAGTGCCGGATCTCGCCCGACCTGTGCGGCCACGGCTCCTGCGTCAACACGCCCGGAAGCTTTGAGTGCGAATGCTTTGAGGGCTACGAGAGCGGGTTCATGATGATGAAAAACTGCATGGGTGAGGCGGACGGGGGATTTGGGAAAGGGGTGGGACAAATGTGTTTTACCTGGAGCTCAGGTGGGAGGAGTAAGCGACGCTCGTCCGAAACAGCGACCCCGTTGCCTCTCCACGACCGCCGCTGCCGGCCTCCTCCCTTGGGCAGGTTGTGGCGGCTGCTGGAGAGCGGTCAAGGAGGAGGAGGATGAGAAGAGGTTGTGGCCGGTGAGATCCAGCTCTGCATGACGCGCCGGCCCTGAGAGGCAGGCAGGAAGAAAAACCAAAAACCCTGCCCGTCATCAGTAACTAAAAGCTGCTTAGTTTTACACAGAGGGTTTGAGAAATTTGGTGGGGGGCAGAATGGGGAAATCCTGCATGTTCTGTAATGAGGGGCTCCCACAGGGGAGCTGCAGAAAGACTGCGGTTGGTCAAGGGAGCCGTGGACTCAAAAGAGGTTGAAAACCCACAACAGTGTGATGCATCAGCTAAAAAAGCCAATGCAATTCTGGGCTGCATCAAAAGGAGTATAGCATCTAGATCAAGGGAAGTAATAGTACCACTGTATTCCGCTCTGGTCAGACCTCACCTGGAATACTGTGTCCAGTTCTGGGCACCACAGTTCAAGAAGGATACGGGCAAGCTGGAACGTGTCCAGAGGAGGGCAACCAAAATGGTCCAAGGCCTGGAAACGATGCCTTAGGAGGAACGGCTTAGGGAGCTGGATATGTTTAGCCTGGAGAAGAGAAGGTTAAGGGGTGATCTGATAGCCATGTTCAAATATATCAAAGGATGTCATATAAAGGAGGGAGAAAGGTTGTTTTCTGCTGCTCCAGAAAAGCGGACACGGGGCAATGGATTCAAGCTACAAGAAAGAAGATTCCACCTAAACATTAGGAAGAACTTCCTGACATTAAGAGCTGTTGGACAGTGGGATTTGTTGCCAAGGAGTGTGGTGGAGTCTCCTTCTTTGGAGGTCTTTAAGCGGAGGCTTGACAGCCATCTGTCAGGAATGCTTGGATGGTGTTTCCTGCTTGGCAGGGGGTTGGACTGGATGGCCCTTGGGGTCTCTTCCAACTCTAGGATTCTATGATTCTATGTGATGCATTTAGAGCCAGTGTGGTGTAGTGGTTAAGAGCGGTGGACTCGTAATCTGGGGAACCCGGTTCGCGTCTCCGCTCCTCCACATGCAGCTGCTGGGTGACCTTGGGCTAGTCACGCTTCTCTGAAGTCTCTCAGCCCCACTCACCCCACAGAGTGTTTGTTGTGGGGGAGGAAGGGAAAGGAGAATGTGAGCCTCTTTGAGACTCCTTCCGGTAGTGATAAAGCGGGATATCAGATCCAAACTCTTCTTCTTCTTCTTCTTCTTCTTCTTCTTCTCTGTATACAGTGTGCTGAACCTCTGGCTCTATTTTCCTTCCTCCTTTTCAGACATCGACGAATGTGAGAGGGACCCTCTGCTGTGCCGAGGAGGGGTCTGCGTCAACACCGACGGCAGCTTCGAGTGCCTTTGCCCCCCGGGCCACGAGCTCACCTCAGAGGGCAATGCCTGTGTGGGTAAGTGCACCAATCGGGGGCTTATGGACCCCAAAACTCAATTCCTTCATAGAGCATCCTCCTTGGCCTATGGCCATTATCTGTGACTGAGGATGATGGCAGCTGGAGCTCAACAACAACAACAACAACAACAACAATTTTTTATTTATACCCTGCCCTTCTGGCTGAGTTTCCCCAGCCACTCTGGGCAGCTCCCAACAGAATCTTGATAATAACAATAAAAGTACCAAAACGATAAGACATCAAACATGAAAAATTTCCCTAAACAGAGTTGCCTTCAGATGCCTTCTAATAGTCAGAAAGTTGTTTATTTCCTTGACATCTGATGGGAGGGCGCCACCACCGGGAAGGCCCTCTGCCTGGTTCCCTGTAACCTCGCTTCTCGCAGGGAGGGAACCGCCAGAAGGCCCTTGGAGCTGGACCTCAGTGTCCGGGCTGAACGATGGGGGTGGAGACGCTCCTTCAGATATACTGGGCCGTTTAGGGCTTTCAAGGTCAGCACCAACACTTTGAATTGTGCTTGGAAACTTACTGGGAGCCAATGTAGGTCTTTCAGGACTGGTGTTATATGGTCTCGTGGCTGCTCCCAGTCACCGGACTAGCTGCCGCATTCGGGATTAGTTGTAGTTTCCGGGTCACCTTCAAAGGTAGCCCCACGTAGAGCGCATTGCAGTAGTCCAAGCAGGAGATAACCAGAGCATGCACCACTCTGGCGAGACAGTCTGTGGGCAGGGAGGGTCTCAGCCTGCATACCAGATGGAGCTGGGAGACAACCGCCCTGGACACAGAATTAACCTGTGCCTCCATGGACAGCTGTGAGTCCAAAATGACTCCCAGGCTGTGCCCCTGGTCCTTCAGGGGCACAGTTACCCCATTCAGGACCAGGGTGTCTTGCCCGTCCCTTGGAAGGCCATATCCCCAGTTTCAGAACAGGCAATCTCCTCTCTCAGGGAAAACTTTCCACTCTCCAGACTTAGAGGAGATGGTCGATAGCTCTGTCAATGGAGAGGGAGACTTAATCTCAGGGTTGTGGGTTCAAGTCCCATGTTGGGCCAAAGATTCCTACGTTGCAGGGAGTTGACAACCCTCGGTGGTCCCTTCCAACTCTATGTCCACGCATGCCCAGCTGCCTTCCTAAGATCTGCGCAGCAGTGTTACGGGACTATTCTGCTCTGGTCAGACCTCACCTGGAATACTGTGTCCAGTTCTGGGCACCACAGTTCAAGAAGGATACAGACAAGCTGGAACTTGTCCAGAAGAGGGCAACCAAAATGGTCCAAGGCCTGGAAACGATGCCTTAGGAGGAACGGCTTAGGGAGCTGGGTATGTTTAGCCTGGAGAAGAGAAGGTTAAGGGGTGATATGATAGCCATGTTCAAATATATCAAAGGATGTCATATAGAGGAGGGAGAAAGGTTGTTTTCTGCTGCTCCAGAGAAGCGGACACGGGGCAATGGATTCAAACTACAAGAAAGAAGATTCCACCTAAACATTAGGAAGAACTTCCTGACAGTAAGAGCTGTTGGACAGTGGGATTTGCTTCCAAGGAGTGTGGTGGAGTCTCCTTCTTTGGAGGTCTTGAAGCGGAGGCTTGACAGCCATCTGTCAGGAATGCTTTGATGGTGTTTCCTGCTTGGCAGGGGGTTGGACTGGATGGCCCTTGGGGTCTCTTCCAACTCTATGATTCTATGATTCTATGACTGCCTCATTTCTGGCCGATTCCTTCCTTGAACCTTCTCCTGCCTTCTCCTTAGATATCAACGAATGCTCACTCAGTGACAATTTGTGCCGCAACGGACGCTGCGTCAATGTTATCGGGACCTACCAGTGTGTGTGCGACTCCGGGTTCCAGGCCACGCCGGACCGCCAAGGCTGTGTCGGTGAGATTCCCGGCCGCTCGTCTCTGATGCTTTAAGGCTTGGCCAATAAAATGATGGGAATATTGGCGGGAGGGAGTTCGGATCTGTCTCAAGGCACAGGGGAGGCCTTGTGGGTACTATCATTCTCTCCCGTAGGTTTTTTTGTTTGGTTTTGCAAAATAAAATAAAAGTGTGGAGCTGGCGCTCATATATGGATAGAAGTCGAACTGTCTTTATGATTTACAAAATAAAAAATAATTCCTTCCAGTAGCACTTTAGAGACCAACTAAGTTTTTTCTTGGTTCCAGTTACAGGTGGGTAGCCATGTTGGTCTGCCATAGTCAAAACAAAACAAAAAATTCTTTCCAGTAGCACCTTAGAGACCAACTGAGTTTGTTCTTGGTATGAGCTTTCGTGTGCATGCACACTTCTTCAGATACACTGAAACAGAAGTCACCAGATCCTTAAATATAGTGAGGGAGTGGGGAGGGGTGTTGCTCAGAAGGGTGGTGGGAATGGGTGATCAGCTGATAGGTGTGGAAAACCTGTTGACGACTGTTAACGACTGCAATTAGTCTTGCAGGGAAAGGCAAGGGGTGAGATGGCTAAAGATAGCTTTGTTATGTATAATGAGATAAGAATCCAATGTCTTTGTTCAGACCAGGTCTCTCCATGGTTTTAAGTTTGGTGATTAGTTGCAATTCAGCCACTTCTCTTTCCAGTCTATTTCTGAAATTTCTTTGTATTAAGACAGCTACTTTGAGATCTTTTATAGTGCCCTTCAGCTCTATATATTGGACAAACAGGTTTTGCAAAATAAAATAAAAATGTGGAAATGTTTATCCTACGCCAAAGGATAAATGGACATAAATCTGATATCAGGAATCACAAGACAGAGAAACCAGTAGGAGAACACTTCAATCTCCCAGGACATTCTATAAAAGCTCATAAAAAAGAACAAACTTAGTTGGTCTCTAAGGTGCTACTGGAAATAATGTTTTGTTTTGTTCTGTTCTTGGTATTACCTTTAAGAAGGCATTTCTGTTTCTGAGTTTTCAGAATATTTTGAGGTACGCAACAGGGGAATTTCCCAGCAGGAAAGGGGTGTTGTATACGTGGCTCTCAAACAGATGGAAGATCGGTATACCTTTATGTCAGGGTGGGTTTGGTTTAAATCGAATCTATTTAAATCACAATTTAAATCGCTAGTCAGTAAGACTTGATTTAAATCTTTTTTTTAAAAAAACAGAATGACTCCTTATTGCTGGTATAATCTTAATATTTACAACCAGGCGGAGGTTTCGTTTTTGGAATAGTAAATTTTCAGAGTAGTTTTTGGCAGTTATATCAGAAATTACTGATTTGGTTATACTATTAGAAATACACCTTTTCCCCCAATTCATCAGGATCAGTCATTTTGCCATGGTCAGGGAACGGAGAGTCCACTCGTATTGCCCTTTTAGTAAGGTTCCATGTGCTGGGTATATAATTCAAGAAGATATTTTGCTCTGGAAATGTAAGGTTGTTGTTTACAGTTCTGTGGATGGTTAGTTATTTTTATTTTTTATTTTCTGAGAAGCAATAAGAATTAATTGGCAAGGGGGAAACAGGTTTAACCTCCTGCAAATCAGCTGGAGATGGAATGGAGTATTCTGGAGGGAGACATGGCTGGCTGGCGTCCTCTACTGTATGTGGCGGATTCCCCGTGTCCTGGCAGCTGCTGCATGCCTTTTAGCCTCCCTTTCAGCCTCCCCGGGTGCGCAGCCCCTGATTATTCTTCCCCTTGCAGCTGGAGATGGAATGGAGTGTTCTGGAAGGAGACATGGCTGGCTGGCTGGCTGGTTGGAGTCCTCTACTGTATGTGGCGGATTCCCCATGTCCTGGCAGCTGCTCCATGCCTTTTAGCCTCCCTTTCAGCCTCCCCGGGTGTGCAGCCCCTGATTATTCTTCCCCTTGCAGCTGGAGATGGAATGGAGTGTTCTGGAAGGAGACATGGCTGGCTGGCTGGCTGGTTGGAGTCCTCTACTGTATGTGGCGGATTCCCCATGTCCTGGCAGCTGCTCCATGCCTTTTAGCCTCCCTTTCAGCCTCCCCGGGTGTGCAGCCCCTGATTATTCTTCCCCTTGCAGCTGGAGATGGAATGGAGTGTTCTGGAAGGAGACATGGCTGGCTGGCTGGCTGGCGTCCTCTACTGTATGTGGCGGACTCCCCATATCCTGGCAGCTGCTCCATGCCTTTTAGCCTCCCTTTCAGCCTCCCCGGGTGTGCAGCCCCTGATTATTCTTCCCCTTGCAGCTGGAGATGGAATGGAGTGTTCTGGAAGGAGACATGGCTGGCTGGCTGGCTGGCGTCCTCTACTGTATGTGGCGGACTCCCCATATCCTGGCAGCTGCTCCATGCCTTTTAGCCTCCCTTTCAGCCTCCCCGGGTGTGCAGCCCCTGATTATTCTTCCCCTTGCAGCTGGAGATGGAATGGAGTGTTCTGGAAGGAGACATGGCTGGCTGGCTGGCTGGTTGGAGTCCTCTACTGTATGTGGCGGACTCCCCATATCCTGGCAGCTGCTCCATGCCTTTTAGCCTCCCTTTCAGCCTCCCCGGGTGTGCAGCCCCTGATTATTCTTCCCCTTGCAGCTGGAGATGGAATGGAGTGTTCTGGAAGGAGACATGGCTGGCTGGCTGGCTGGTTGGAGTCCTCTACTGTATGTGGCGGACTCCCCATATCCTGGCAGCTGCTCCATGCTTTTTAGCCTCCATTTCAGCCTCCCCGGGTGTGCAGCCCCTGATTATTCTTCCCCATGCAGCTGGAGATGGAATGGAGTGTTCTAGATATGGCTGGCTGGCTGGCTGGCTGGTTAGAGTCCTCTCCTGTATGTGGTGGACTCCTCATGTCCTGGCAGCTACTCCGTACCTTCTAGCCCCCCCTCTCAGCCTCCCTGGGTGCCCAGCCCCTGATTATTCTTCCCCTTGCAGATATTGACGAGTGCACCATCATGAACGGCGGCTGCGATACCCACTGCGCCAACTCAGAAGGCAGCTATCAGTGCAGCTGCAGCGAGGGTTATGCGCTGATGCCCGACATGCGGTCCTGCACAGGTGAGCAGAGCATCTTTTCGCCCAGCCGCCCGCCCGCCCATCATCCTCAAAGTAGCATTCCCACATTGCAGAGGGTGGGACCAGGCAACCCTTGGGGCCCCTCTCAATTCTACAGTTCTGTGAATCTAAGGCTGGAAGAATGAGGAAATTGTAGCATTGGAAGGGCACCCCCGGGGTCATCTAGTCCAATCCCCCCGGCAATGCGGGAATCTCAACATCTGGTCTCCCATCCAATTTGAAACCGCACCGGACCCTGCTTAGCTTCTCAAATGCGCTAGCGGTTTTATGACAGGACTGAAATCGGCAAGGTTTGGATATTGTTTTGTTTCAAATTATTTTATAAGTTGTGTGTCTTATAAACCCTTTTAAATTATGTTTTGTAAGGTTTGTGGTATTTTACGTATTGCGATTTGCTGCCATTTTTATCGATTATAGATGAGCAATTCTTTATTGCAGTAAGTGCAAACTGTCTAATTATTACTTGCCGGTGTTTAATTTCAGTGTTTACTATTGGATTGAAATGCGTTATTGCATATTGCTTTATTTGGTATAAGTTGTTCATTTTATTTTAAAGTTATTGTGACTTTTTTATATAGGATCTGATTGCCACAATAAATGTTTGGAATAGGAATAGGAATAGGAATAATTTATTATTGGGCAAGTACATTTTTCCAACATACTTGGAATTTGTTTCAGCTACATTGCAATGTAAACATACAGACACTGTTCCTCTCACAATACAAAGAAGCAAGGAAACCCCACCCATAATTTACCCCCCCTTCAGCTATACAACTATGAATTTAACAATTTAATGGCACAAGGGAAAAAACTATTCTTGTGCCTGGCCGATTTTGTATATGAAGTCCTGTAGCGACGTCCAGATGGAAGTAAATCAAGCAGATGATGACTGGGATGTAAAGGATCTGCTACAATTCTCTCTGCTCTCTTCCTAACTCGGGTAGCATAAATTGTCTCTATTGAAGGCAAGCTAACACCAATTACCCTTTCTGCAATTCTTACAGCTCGTTGGAGCCTTTTCTTGTCTCTCTTGGAGGCTGTACCGTACCAAGCTGTTATAGAATTACAGCGAACAGTTTCAATGATGCCTCTGTAGAATTGGAACTTCCTGCGACAATTTAAATTTCCTTAGTTGACGCAGGAAATACAGCCTCTGGTGGACCTTTTTAATAATACTATTGATGTTGTTTGACCAATTTAAGTTATAAGAAATTATAGAGCCCAGGAACTTAAGGACTCTACTACTACTACAACCATGTTACCAAGAATGGAAAGTGGTGGCAGAACAGAAGAGTGCCTTCTGAAATCAATTACCATTTCTACTGTCTTTTGGGTATTTAGTACCAAATTATTTTCGGTGCACCACGAAACAAGATGGTCTACTTCCCTCCTATACACAGATTCATCGTCCTCCTGGATAAGCTGTATTTGATGCTTTATTATTAATTTTGCATGTTTCGGAAGCCGCCCAGAGCGGCTGGGGCAACTCAGCCAGATGGGCGGAGTATGATAATAATAATAATAATAATAATAATAATAATAATAATAATAATAATAATAATAATAATAATAATAATAATAATATGGTGCCTCCCCACTTCTGAGTGCGGCTTCCCCGAGGGCTTGTGCCTAGCATGGGGGTCAAAGAAACCCCCTGCATTGGGAAGGAAGCAAACATGTTCCCCCCTCCCTCCTCTCCAGATATCGACGAATGCGAGGACAACCCGGATATCTGCGATGGCGGACAATGCACCAACATCCCGGGGGAATACCGCTGCCTTTGCTTTGACGGATTCATGGCTTCCTTGGACATGAAGACATGCATCGGTAAGAGCAGGGTCGTTGGCCCGTCCATCCTAATATTGCCAGCACTGACTGGCAGCAGCTGTCTGGGGTTCCAGGTGACAGCCTCTCCCAGACTTACCTGAATATGCCAGAACCTGGGACCTTTTTGCTCACAGAGCATGTGCTCCACCTCTGAGCGATGTCCTTCGCCTAAAAAAATAAAATAAAGTGAGATTACAGTCCTTATATTCCTGGAACAGAAACAGAGGGAGCTGCCTTCGGCTGGATCAGGCCAGAGGAGCAGGGTAGCTAAATTGCAGCTATAACCTCCCTGCTGCCTGGAGAAAGGGCTGCTTGAAGCTAAGGGTGGGCATTATGAATGAGAAAATGAATGTTCATAGGGAAAAGATGGGAAGTCTAACAAAAGAGTTTAATATTTGTGTGTTTTTTTCTTTTTCTTTTATTTTCTTCTTTCCTCTTCCCCTCCCCTTCCTCTTTTATTTTATTATTTTATTATTCTGTCTACTTCCTCCTTTTTCCCCCCTTTTCCCTCTCCTCCCTTCCTCCCCTTTTTTATCTCCTCCCTTCTTTCCTTCCCCTCTCTCCCCCCTTTCCCCCTCCCCCTCTCTTCCTGTTTTTTCCCCTTTCCTTCCTTTTTTTCCTTTTTTTTCTTTTTTTTTCTTTAGCATTCTATTGTTAAAAAGATATAAAAGAATATAATATGTGTAGTTTCGTATTTCCACGCTTTTCATTATTAGTAGTATTTTTGTCATTATTGTGTGTGCATGAGGAAGCAAGAAAAAAAGAGTCAACGAAAGAGAAATTACATATGGGAGAGTACATACATTTTATTAATTTATACAGTGGAATTTAATTTGTGAAAAACAAGTACAAATGAAAAGTATGTATAAAATGTTTGAGATAATGGCGGATGTAAGAAATCGAAATACAATAAAATATTTAATTATTGGGGGGGGAAAGAAGAAGCTAGGGGTGGGCACGCAGACTTTGGAAGATGGGTGTTCTGAATACTTTCCCCCCCCCCTTCTCCCTGCAGATGTGAACGAATGTGACCTGAACCCCAACATCTGCCTTCACGGAGAGTGCGAGAACACCAAAGGATCGTTCATCTGCCATTGCCAGCTAGGCTACTTTGTCAAGAAGGGCAGCACAGGTTGCACAGGTACGTAGCCAGGTGTTCCCGGCTAAGGCACGCTCTGCTTTCTCCTTGGCCTCTGCAGGTGAAGCAGTGGAAGTGCCGGCGTGGTGTAGTAGTTAAGAGCGGTGGACTTTTAATCCGGTGAACCGGGTTCGCTTCTCCGCTCCTCCACATGCAGCTGCTGGGTGACCTTGGGCTAGTCACACTTCTCTGAAGTCTCTCAGCCCCACTCACCTCACAGAGGAAGGGAAAGGAGAATGTGAGCCGCTTTGAGACTTCTTCGGGTAGCGATAAAGCGGGATATCAAATCCAAACTCTTCTTCTTCTTCTTCTTCTTGCCTCCGTAATGGACTGGATGAGAGCCAGCAAACTGAAGCACAATCCGGATACGATAAAGGCACTGGGAGTGTGTGGTTCCCTAGACCAGTGTTTTTCAACCTTTTTTGGGCAAAGGCACACTTGTTTCATGAAAAAAATCACGAGGCACACCACCATTAGAAAATGTTAAAAAAATTAACTCTGTGCCTATATTGACTATATATAAAGTAATTTTTCAATTTTTCCCACGGCACACCAGGCAACATCTCGCGGCACACTAGTGTGCCGCGGAACAGTGGTTGAAAAACACTGCCCTAGACCGTATGGCTGGGAGATCTCCTGCTCTTGGTGGGGTTACACTTCCTCTGAAGGAGCAGGTTCTTAGCTTGGGGGGGGGGGTCCTCCTGGATCCTGTGCTGTCGCTCAAGACTCAGGTGGC
The DNA here is from genome assembly GCF_009819535.1 of Lacerta agilis. Taxonomy (NCBI): domain Eukaryota; kingdom Metazoa; phylum Chordata; class Lepidosauria; order Squamata; family Lacertidae; genus Lacerta; species Lacerta agilis. The sequence continues at coordinate 6,766,157 of NC_046329.1, read as the reverse complement.
CTCAGTGGTCCAGAGTGCCTTCCGTCATCTTCGGCTGGTGGCCCAGCCACGCCCCTATCTGGACAGGGGTGGCCTAACTAACGTTGTCTATGCTCTGGTAACCTCAAGGTTAGATTACTGCAATGCGTTTTACATAGGGCTGCCTCTGGAGACGGTTCGGAAACTTCAGCCGGTGCAGAATTCAGCGGCCAGGTTGCTCGCCGGGCGGCAAGATGGTTTGAGCACGTTACACCGATCCCGGTCCGACTGCACTGGCTACCGATTAGTTTCCGGGGCCAATTCAAAGCTGGTTTTGACCTATAAAGCCTTAAGCAGCTCAGGACCACAAGACCTCAAGGAACGCCTCTTTCCATATAAACATACCTGGACCCCAATATCATCTTCTGAGGCCCTCCTTCGTGTGCCTCTTCCTTGAGAGGTCCGGAGGTGGCAACACGAGAACGGGGCCTTCTCTGCAGTGGCTCCCCGTCTGTGGTAATGCTCTCCCCAGGGAAGTTTGCCTGGCGCCTTCATTATACACCTTTAGGCACCAGGCGAAAACGTTCCTCTTCAACCAGACCTTTGGTTGATGGAGGGAGTTATTGTTTTGCTGTTCTGTTTTACTTATTTTCATGTTTTTGTCCCGTATTTTACTCTGTGGACCACCCTAAGATCTGGCTGCCAATTATACAGGTGAAACTCAAAAAATTAGAATATCATGGAAAGGTTCATTTCTTTCAGTAATTCAACTTAAAAGGTGAAACTAATATATGAGATAGACTCATGACATGCAAAGCGAGATATGTCAAGCCTTTATTTGTTATTATTGTGATGATTATGGCGCACAGCTGATGAGAACCCCAAATTAACAACTTCAACCTTGGGGTTTTGAAAATAAATAAAATCCACGTCTCCCCTCCTCCTCCCCTGCAGATATTGACGAGTGCGAAATCGGAGCTCACAACTGCGACATGCATGCCTCGTGCATCAACATCCCCGGGAGTTTTCGGTGCAAGTGCCGGACGGGTTGGCTCGGCGATGGGCTGAAATGCAACGGTGAGATTCGCCATTTCTGCATATTCCATAAGTTTTTGTTTCCATTCTTCCTTTGATGGGACTTCTGCTTCTTTACACATACATACATACATACATACATACATACATACATACATACATATTATTTTTTATTTTATATACATTGAGTGACGTGGGTGGCGCTGTGGGTTAAACCACAGAGTCTAGGGCTTGCCGATCAGAAGGTCGGTGGTTCGAATCCCCGCAATGACGGGGTGAGCTCCCGTTGCTCGGTCCCAGCTCCTGCCCACCTAGCGGTTCGAAAGCACGTCAAAGTGCAAGTAGATAAATAGGTACCGCTCCGGCGGGAAGGTAAACGGCATTTCCGTGCGCTGCTCTGGATCGCCAGAAGTGGCTTAGTCATGCTGGCCACATGACCTGGAAGCTGTACGCCGGCTCCCTCGGCCAGTAAAGCAAGATGAGCGCCGCAACCCCAGAGTCGTCCGCGACTGGACCTAATGGTCAGGGGTCCCTTTACCTTTACCTTTACATGTTGTTGTTGTTGTTGTTTAGTGGTTTAGTCGTGTCTGACTCTTCGTGGCCCCATGGACCAGAGCACGCCAGGCACCCCTATCCTTCACTGCCTCCCGCAGTTTGGCCAAACTCATGTTAGTAGCTTCGAGAACACTGTCCAACCATCTCGTCCTCTGTCGTCCCCTTCTCCTTGTGCCCTCCATCTTTCCCAACATCAGGGTCTTCTCCAGGGAGTCTTCTCTTCTCATGAGGTGGCCAAAGTCTTGGAGCCTCAGCTTCAGGATCTGTCCTTCCAGTGAGCACTTTACATATATACATACATACATACATACATACATACATACATACATACATACATACATCTGGCATTAGGTTTAACCCCAATAATCCATTTCTCACTAAGATAGTCAACCCCTGCTGTGCCTGCACATTAGGGGGCTTAATGACAGAATCCTGACACACAGAAATCTAGCATGTCAGGGAGAGGGACTGTAGCCCTACCGCTTTTTCTTTTGCACGTGCTAGATTTCTACGCACGGGATTTCTGCAGCCCTGAGTTTTTGCAGAGCCCCTTGCTTTCCGCCTCCAAACAGCCGTTAGAGATGAAACGTATCGTGTGCGGCAGGTTTCTGAGTTGGTTTACGGGAAAGGACCGTGTCTGTCCTTAGGGATTAAAGCGAAAAATTCAGGCGTGCCTGCGTTAGTGCAAATGAGTAGGGGCATAAGCCTGAAATGCATTGCGTTGCATCAATGAGGCTGACACTGTCCCCCCCCCTCCTTTCCCAGACCTCGACGAATGTGCCACGGAGGCGCATAGCTGCAACCTCAACGCCAACTGCCTGAACACCCCGGGGTCTTATCGGTGCGCCTGCCGAGATGGTTTCAACGGGGATGGTTTCTCGTGCTCTGGTAAGACGGGGCTGGGTTGGGGCTGGGGAGGAGCCTTGGTTTCTGCAGGATCCGTTCCCAAACAGGGGCTTGCGGGAACGGACTTGGCGAGGGGATATGGGATGAGCGATTCTCAGCCCCAAGAAAGACCCCCTGACCCCGCCCCTGCCTCTCCCCAGATGTGGACGAGTGCGCCGACAACGTCAACCTCTGCGAGAACGGGCAGTGCCTCAACGCCCCTGGCGGTTACCGTTGCGAGTGCGAAATGGGCTTCAACCCCACGGAAGACAGCAGGGCATGCCAAGGTAAGGAGGGGGGAGCGACGTACTCTCCGCTCGCAGCCTTGCGGAGCGGCCCGGCTCATAACCGGTGCAGGGATTGGGTCCGCTTGGCAGGAGCCAAACACTTTGCAAGACCTCGGCTCCTTGCCCGCTAGTGCTGGAGATGCATTTCCCAGCTGAGGTGAGCTTCGAACCCAGGTTTGCCCTGTTAGGGTTCATCCACACCTCTGTTTGCCTCATTGTTTCCCTCCAGGAAAATCCAGTTTAATAATAATAATAATAATAATTAATAATAATTTGTTTGTTTGTTTGTTTGTTTGTTTATACTCCACCCATCTTGCTGGGTTTCCCCAACCACTCCCAACAGAATATTAAAACTACGATAAAACGTTGAACATTAACACCTTTCCCTAAACAGGGACGCAGGTGGCGCTGTGGTCTAAACCACAGAGCCTAGGGCTTGCCGATCAGAAGGTCGGCGGTTCGAATCCCCGCAATGACGGGGTGAGCTCCCGTTGCTCGGTCCCTGCTCCTGCCAACCTAGCAGTTTGAAAGCACGTCAAAGTGCAAGTACCGTATATTCTGGCGTATAAGACTACTTTTTAATCCAGGAAAATCTTCTCAAAGGTCAGGGGTCATCTTATACGCCGGGTAGAGAATCTGCAGTCGAGTATACCTCAAACTCTATATTTTAACTGGAAAAGTTGGGGGTCGTCTTATACGTCCAGTCGTCTTATACGCCGGAATATACGGTAGATGAATAGGGACCGCTCCGGCGGGAAGGTAAACGGCGTTTCCGTGCGCTGCTCTGGTTCGCCAGAAGCGGCTTAGTCATGCTGGACACATGACCTGGAAGCTGTACGCCGGCTCCCTCGGCCAGTAAAGCGAGATGAGCGCCGCAACCCCAGAGTCGTCCGCGACTGGACCTAATGGTCAGGGGTCCCTTTACCTTTACCTAAACAGGGCTGCCTTCAGATGCCTTCTAAAAGTCAGGTAGTCGTTTTATAATAATGTCCCATAGTTCTCGTATAAGACAAGAGGGAGGCCAGCTTTTCTCTCCCCGCTTTCTCCGTGCCCCTTAACAGCTCGCAGATTTATCGTGGGTGATGTTTTTGTGCGGAGGAAAAGCCATTGGGTGCTTGACTCACCCCAAAGAGTGTTGATTTCATTTGTGATTTCCCCACCCCACCCCACCCCGCCCCGCAGATATCGATGAGTGCACCTTCCAGAACATCTGCGTGTTTGGCAGCTGTCAGAACCTTCCTGGGATGTTCCGCTGCGCTTGCGATGATGGATACGAGCTGGACAGGAGTGGAGGGAACTGTACAGGTGAGTTGGGAGGGAAAGGATCAGAAGGTCGGCGGTTCGAATCCCCGCAATGACGGGGTGAGCTCCCGTTGCTCGGTCCCTGCTCCTGCCCACCTCGCAGTTCAAAAGCACGTCAAAGCGCAAGTAGATAAATAGGTACCACTCCGGCGGGAAGACAAACGCCGTTTCCGTACGCTGCTCTGGTTCGCCAGAAGCGGCTTAGTCCTGCTGGCCACATGACCCGGAAGCTGGACACCGGCTCCCTCGGCCAGTAAAGCAAGATGAGCGCCGCAACCCCAGAGTTGTCCGCGGCTGGACCTAACGGTCAGGGGTCCCTTTACCTTTATTCTATATTGGAGACCTGAAAGTTCTTATAACACTTTCACCTTTCAGACATCAACGAGTGTGCCGATCCGGTGAACTGCATCAACGGGCTTTGTGTCAACACACCTGGGAGCTACCTGTGCAACTGCCCCCAAGACTTTGAGCTCAATCCCACGGGAGTGGGCTGCGTGGGTAAGTCTGACCCCTGACATTCGGAGCCTCTTCCTCTTCCAGGCAACCAGATAAGCACCGTTTCTGTTGGGGTTTTGTCACTGTTGGCAAACAAGTCCGCTCGGCGGTATAATATTTTTTTGTGTGTGAAATATTTTTATTTGTTTTCATTATTACAAATTTACATTCAAACAGTTTGCATGATCATTTTGTGAGATTCTACGAATCTCGTGACTTCTCCCCAGCCCCTACATGTGTCCTTAAATCAGAATTTAAAGCTAAGTACAGTATCAGTACATTCTCCACAATTTCCGTTTTTCCAAATTATCCACAGTCTTTGTTACTTTACAAGTGTTTCTTAAAGTCCAGCTGAAGTTTTAATTTACTAACAGTGGTCTTCTAGGTAAATTATACATTTTCCCCATTTTTTTAAGCCCTTGTCTTCTTGATTCCTCAGTCTCCCAGTTAATTTTGCCATTTTGGCATAGTCTAGCATCTCACTCAACGGTGTAATAAAAGCTTTGCCGGATCAGGCCAAAATTGAGTCTGAGGTCAGCTGTTGTGGCCACCGCCGAATACCGACGGGCTACAACTCCCTGACCATTGGTCATGCTGGCTGAAGCCAATTTGAGTTGCAGCCTGATGTCGGGGGGGGGGCACCATGTTTTCTGGTTTTGTTTTTTTAAAATAATCTTTATTAAACATTCAAATTATTACGTCAAAAATTAAAATCATTACATACATACAATGAAAAGGGAACTTGACTTCATATTGTTCTTTCATTGACGGTCTTAAATTCTACAGCTTTCGTATGTTTCGTTTTTACTTATTCCCTTGCAACCTTGAGTATTCAATTCAAGCAGCTCACCAAATCTATTAATATCTTTTTTCTGTTTTTCCAAATCTATCTCTACATACTTCCATTCTTCCTTCAGCCTCTGCTCTGATGTATTTCTGATGGCTCCTGTCATTTTTGCCAAATTTAAAAACTCTACTAATTTAGTGTGCCCAGTCCTTAATTTGGGGGAAAGGAGAAAGTGGAGGGCACCATGTTGTCTACCCCAGATCTACACCATGATTAGATGTTGGGCTCTCCTTTGTTGGTGTTTGAGCGGCCATCTGTCCGAGTTCTTTTGCTGCGATTCCTGCAAGAAAGGGGGGTTGGGCTAGATGATCCTTGGGAGCCCCTCCCAGCTCGATGAGGCCATACATCTTCCTTGCATGTTACCCCCTCGTCCTTGTACGGTGTTCCCCTTTAGCCTGAATTTCCTCTTCACCCTTTACGTTCCAGATACTCGCGTCGGGAACTGCTTCCTGGACACGCAGGATCGGGGCGACGGCGGGATCTCTTGCAGCGCGGAGATCGGCGTAGGGGTCACCCGGGCTTCGTGTTGCTGTTCCCTCGGCCGGGCCTGGGGGAATCCTTGCGAGCTCTGCCCACCAGCCAATACCAGTGAGTGGAGTCCATTTACCGTATTTTTCGCTCCATAAGACACACTTTTTTTCTCCTAAAAAGTAAGGGGAAATATCTGTGCGTCTTATGGAGCGAATGGTGATCCCTGGAGCTAAATTGCCCAGGGGCCAAAAGAGGATCGTGCTTTTTATTTTACAAAGAGAAAAGGGGGTGTTGAAAGGACCCCGCTGAGCAGCTGATCAGCAAGAGATCGGGAGAGAGATAAGAGTCCCCGGCTCCCTTTCAGCCTCACCCTCCTTTGTTGAATGTGCTGCAGAGGGAGGTTGTTTGTTTCCCCAGCGACATGGGGCTGGCTGATTAGATTATCTGTCTGGAAACTGTAGAAAAGGCTCCCTTTCCTTTAGAAGCTGCAGAAATGTGAGTTGAGCCCCATAAAAACGGGGCTTTTCCTCTTTGCTTTTCCCCCTTTGCAAAAGGAGCTTTGCTTTTCCCCCTTTGCAAAAAAGCTGCAAAACTTTTAGCTGATCCTCAAAAAACAGGGTTTTTCCCTTTGCAAAAAACAACAACTGCAAAACGTTTAGCTGATCCTCAAAAAAACCCAGGGCTTTTCCCTTTGCAAAAAAAGCTGCAAAACTTTTAGCTGATACTCAAAAAAAAACAGGGCTTTTCCCTTTGCAAAAAAAACTGCAAAACTTTTAGCTGATCCTCAAAAAACCCAGGGCTTTTCCCTTTGCAAAAAAGCTGCAAAACTATTACCTGATCCTTAAAAAAAACAGGGCTTTTAGAGGAAGAAAACCAGAAAAACATTTTTCACCTTGTTTTCTCCTCTTAAAAACGAGTTGCGCCCTATGGTCCGGTGCGCCCTATGGAGCGAAAAATACGGTATGTCGTATTGTTTTAATGCGTTGTAAACCGCTTTGAGGTTTTTTCCATTAAACTATAAAGTGGTATAATAATAATAATAATAATAATAATAATAATAATAATAATAATAATATACACCACTTGTGCAACCTGTAGGAAAAGGTGGCATATAAATGTAATAAATATGCAAGAAAGGGGTGGGCCATTCCTGCGAGCCCCCTCTGCTTTCCAGAATCAAATCTCAGCAATGTGCCTCTTCCTCTGCAGCGGAATACAAGACTCTCTGTCCCGGCGGCGAAGGATTCCGTCCAAACCCCATAACAGTCATACTGGAAGGTAAGGACAGCCAAGCTGCTTGCTCGCTGACGGGTTATTCTTCCGGGATTGAATCCCCGCGACGGGGTGAAATAAATTGTGATTGAATGGGCAAAAGATGTGGGACATAATATTATGTTAGAGGATTGGGAGAAGCTGTGGAGGGAAGGTATCAAATTTACCGTACTGAATGCAATGTTTCAAGAGAGAATATTATGAAAATGATATATAGATGGTATTTAACGCCAGTTAAATTAGCTAAGATGTATCATGGAGTGAGTAATGAATGTTGGAAATGTAAAAAAAGCAGAAGGTACCTTCTATCACATGTGGTGGACGTGCCCAAAGGTTAAGGACTCATGGGAGAAAATTTACAATGAACTTAAAAAAGTGTTGAAAAACACATTTACTAAGAAATAAATTGTGTACAACTGAAAACGCTGGCAGCGTTTATAGGACTTCAAGAAGACTTTGTAGATAATGGTAGAAATATTAATTGTAATTACAAATTTTACAGTGATTAATATGCATATGATATTATAAGCAATGACAGATTAAGGAGGATAGAATTTTGAAAGCCGTTTGAAAGGTCTGAGGGAAGTCACGGCAAAGATTGAATGTATGTGAATTTATTTTTATGCTTTGTACTTATTATAGTTTTAAAATAATAAAAATTATTTCTATTTAAAAAAAAGAAAACGCTGGCAGCATTAAGATAAATTCAACAGTGTAAACAAGTTTTGATGGATGCGATAATGGAACTATACCGAATGGTATAGGTTTGTTTTTTTTGCAAAATATGCAGGGATTTATGATATGCAAAATGAACCATGTACGAGAAGAAGGGAAATCATTGATATCTTAAGGGTGTTTAAATGAGTATTTTAAATTGTAAAACAGAAAATTATTTGTGTGTGTGTGTGTGAAACTCGAAAAATTAGAATATCGTGGAACGGTTCGTTTCTTTCAGTAGTTCAACTTAAAAGGTGAAACTAATATATGAGATAGACTCATGACATGCAAAGCGAGATATGTCAAGCCTTTATTTGTTATAATTGTGATGATTGTGGCGTACGGCTGGTGAGAACCCCAAATTAACAATCTCAACTTTGGGGTTCTCATCAGCTGTACGCCATAATCATCACAATTATAACAAGCAAAGGCTTGACATATCTCGCTTTGCGTGTCATGAGTCTATCTCATATATTAAACTCCAGTAGCTAATGAAAACAATTGCTTACATAAATGGACTTTCCCACGATATTCTAATTTTTCGAGTTTCACCTGTAAGTACAGTATCGTGCCAAACGACAGGGCCGGCCGTAACCATCGATGCCCCTTTTCTGTTCCTTTTCTCTCCCGCACAGATATCGACGAGTGTCAGGAGCTGCCGGGCCTCTGCCAAGGCGGAAACTGCGTCAACACCTTTGGGAGTTTCCAGTGCGAATGCCCCTTGGGCTACTACCTGAATGAGGACACCCGCATTTGCGAAGGTACGCCCGCAGAGCAAAGGGTGCCGGATGAATGACTGTCATGGCTGGGCTTGTGGAGAAAACGAACAAACATCGGGACCCTCCCATTGGCTGCTTCCCTCTCATCTCTCTCTCTCTCTCTCTCTCTTTCTCCAGACATTGACGAATGCTCGGCTCACATAGGGATCTGCGGTCCGGGGACCTGCTACAACACCCTGGGGAATTACACCTGTGTTTGCCCGCCAGAGTACATGCAAGTCAACGGAGGAAACAACTGCATGGGTACGAAGGAAGGGATTGCCTCAAGGGGTGGGCTAATGCCAGCCACTCGTCTGGACTTTGGTTCGGCAAGGAGGGAATGGGGGAGAAGAGGGGTATTGGGAGAAAATGGGGGAGGGTGTTTATTTGGCTCCGGAGATGCACAACACTGGCGCTCTGGCCATGCCCACCCATGCCATGTGGCCCCCCAACAGGCTACCACAGAGGGGAAGGGAATCGGGTGGCGCTGTGGTCTAAACCCCTGAGTCTCGTGGGCTTGCCGATCGGAAGGTCGGTGGTTCGAATCCCCGCGACGGGGTGAGGTCCCGTTGCTCCGTCCCTGCTCCTGCCAACCTAGCAGTTCGAAAGCACACCAGGGCAAGTAGATGAATAGGTGCCGCTGCGGCGGGAAGGTAAACGGCGTTTCTGTACGCTCTGGGGATGCAGCCCTCGGCAAGGAAAAGGCAGCACAGAGCTGGGAAAATGGGACGCAGAGCTTAAAAGAATTGAGGACTTGGTTGTGAGGGTGTCCGGAGACCCTTGGTTGCCGTATCGGGATAAGGGGCATTCAGCTATGGGTTTATACAGGTGAAACTCGAAAAATCAGAATATCGTGGAAAAGTCCATTTATGTAAGCAATTGTTTTCATTAGCTACTGGAGTTTAATATATGCGATAGACTCGTGACATGCAAAGCGAGATATGTCAAGCCTTTGCTTGTTATAATTGTGATGATTATGGCGCACAGCTGATGAAAACCCCAAAGTTGAAATTGTTAATTTGGGGTTCTCATCAGCTGTACGCCACAATCATCACAATTATAACAAATAAAGGCTTGACGTATCTCTCTTTGCATGTCATGAGTCTATCTCATATACTAGTTCCACCTTTTAAGTTGAATTACTGAAAGAAATGAACCATTCCACGATATTCTAATTTTTCGAGTTTCACCTGTAAATCATTTAATGTGTCGAGAGGAATGGATGTCATTAATATTGAGGTCATTGTGTAAGGGGGTTGCTAATTTGACTGGAATGTAGTTGAGATGAGTAAGATTTTGGACGCAGAAACTCAGTAAATCATCAAACCACCAATTCTTGCGCATGGGAGGGGGTCACCTAAATTATATAAACAATAAACAAAATAAGAAATAAAAAAAAATCCTTCCAGTAGCACCTTAGAGACCAACTAAGTTTGTTCTTGTAAGTCTGTTCATACCAAGAACGAACTTAGTTGGTCTCTAAGGTGCTACTGGAAGGATTTTTTATTTTATTTTTCATTTTGTTTTGACTATGGCAGACCAACACGGCTACCTACCTGTAACTGAAATTATATAATTTGGCCTCTGAATGATTGGGATTTGCAATTGTGTTATAATTTGGCATTGTTATATTGAGGCTACCATTGGATTGGTTGCAACTGAAAACTAACAACAGTTATTGTCATAAAGGTGGGCGGGTGGATTCGTCTAGTCCAGCATCCCAGTGAAAATCGGTAGGATTTAGGGAAGCAAGGTGTTTTGTCACAGAGCTTGTGGGAGGCGGGTTCCACAGGCCAACAAGGCATAGGAGCCAAATGATGTAATTGTGGGGGCCAAGCACAAGAGAGAAGCTGTTCGGCTTTGCAGCCAGTCAGCGAGGCATCCTTTTCCGGAGCGGGGACTCAGATGCCGAGGCAGGCGTCTCCCTGCTTCCGAGCCTGAGATCATACCCGTGGGAAAGGGTCCCTCGCTGGCTGCAGAGAGAAGGAGGGAGAGAAGCTGCCGCCACAATGCAGACTTGCGCCAGCCTGAGCGATTCTTTCCGCCTCTCCAGATATGAGGAAGAGCCTCTGCTACCGGAACTACAACGACACGTGCGAGAACGAGCTCTCTTTCAACATGACCAAGAAGATGTGCTGCTGCTCGTACAACATCGGGAAAGCCTGGAACAAGCCCTGCGAGCCCTGCCCCACCCCGGCCAGCCGTAAGCGAGCAGCCCCGCACGAAAATGCTCTCCCTGAGACACATGTGCGAATAGCAGCTGTGTAGTTCTGAGGGAGTTTTCCCTCTGTATGTTTGGCTGGACGTCTTCCTGCTACGTACAAGGCCTGAACTAAGAAAGCAGGCAGAGTGGCGCAATCTTCGCCGAGACGCATGTGTCATTATTAGCCGTGTAGTTTTGAGGGAGTTCACCCTCTGTATGTTTGGTTGGGTGTCTTCCCTTGTCACCGAAATCTCCCGTGACGTGCTGCTTAGAGTTACCGGTCAGCTCACACCTAGCACTGCAAGAAATTTGACCTTTCAGCTAGTCACAGCGGGAGACACGGGCAATCCCATTAGTGGAGGGAAAACCTTGCAAACCAAGGTCCTCTTTGCTAAACCTGAGTTGCTAACTAGCTCACATGCAAAAAAATCCTGCATCTCTGACACAGTCAGAGGCATAGATCCGTTTAAATTGGGGATATTCAAGTGCTCTTTGCTGAACCTGAGTTGATTAATAATAATAATAATAATAATAATAATAATAATAATAATAATCAATTTTATTATTTATACCCTGCCCATCTGGCTGGGTTTCCTCAGCCACTCTGGGCGGTTTACTGCATATCTAAAAACATGATAAGAAAATATCAAGCATTAAAAACCTCCCAATACGGGGCTGCTTTCAGCTCACACCTGAGGTCATGCAAAGAGAATGTCTCTTGCACCCTGATGCAATGAGGTGTATGAGCAAATCTTTCTTTCCTGCTTCCTCTTGCAGCTGAATACCAGATCCTGTGTGGCAATCAGGCCCCTGGATTCATCATTGATATTCACACTGGGAAACCCATCGGTAAGTGAACCCCAGACCCCAGTCTCCTTCTCAAACTTATTCCATTCCGGAAATTCCGTTCCAAAACCAAAGCGTTCCAAAACCGAGGCGCGCTTTCCCATAGAAAGTAATGCAAAACGGATTAATCCGTTCCAGATTTTTAAAAGCAACCCTCGAAACAGCAGTTTAACATGAATTTTACTATCTAGCGAGACCATTGATCCATAACATGGAAGCAATAATCAATGTACTGTACTACAAAATAAATAAATAAAAGCCAATGCAATTCTGGGCTGCATCAATAGGAGTATAGCGTCTAGATCAAGGGAGGTAATAGTACCACTATATTCCGCTCTGGTCAGACCTCACCTGGAATACTGTGTCCAGTTCTGGGCACCACAGTTCAAGAAGGATACGGACAAGCTGGAACGTGTCCAGAAGAGGGCAACCAAAATGGTCCAAGGCCTGGAAACGATGCCTTAGGAGGAACGGCTTAGGGAGCTGGGTATGTTTAGCCTGGAGAAGAGAAGGTTAAGGGGTGATAGGATAGCCATGTTCAAATATATAAAAGGATGTCATATAGAGGAGGGTGAAAGGTTGTTTTCTGCTGCTCCAGAGAAGCGGACACGGAGCAATGGATTCAAACTACAAGAAAGAAGATTCCACCTAAACATTAGGAAGAACTTCCTGACAGTGAGAGCTGTTGGACAGTGGGATTTGCTGCCAAGGAGTGTGGTGGAGTCTCCTTCTTTGGAGGTCTTTAAGCGGAGGCTTGACAGCCATCTGTCAGGAATGCTTTGATGGTGTTTCCTGCTTGGCAGGGGGTTGGACTGGATGGCCCTTGGGGTCTCTAGGATTCTATGATTCTATGAAATAAGACAGTATTATAGATTATAAAAATTTAAATTATATTTTTTTTCCTTACCTGCACTGATGATAGTCATTGTTTGGATGGGGGTGGGTGGTTAGCTTTTATCCATTTCCACAGTCACACAATCAATCAATCAATCGGTAGCCGAAGCGGGTTCCGCGCAGTCGCGAAAACAAATGAACCGAAAAATCCTCAAAAACGAAAACGCAAAATAAACAGCAGAGACAGAAGCGCCAAACTTAATCCGTTCCGGAAGTCCGTTTGACTTCCGAAATGTTCGGAAACCGAGGCGCAGCTTCTGATTGGCGCAGGAGCCCCGGAAACAATCGCATCAGACGTTCGGCTTCCAAAAAAACGTTCGGAAACCGGAACACTTCTGGGTTTTCGGCGTTTGGGTACCAAGGCGTTTGCGAACCCAGGTACCACTGTATGAATTTCCTTCGCCCTGTAGCTTGACCAGTTGAGGCTAGTTGGAGTCCTAGATCTCTAAAAAAAAGAAGCAGTGTAGGCTTCTGTTTTGATTTGAAATGTTCGTTTGGGGCTTCTCGGAAGTACGTAAAGGCAAGAAACGGTGGGGGGAGGTGGAGGCTGGATTGCAATGGTGCCCACCTGAGAGGGGCCATAACTAAGGTCTGGCGGGGGTGAAAAGCACTGCCTCTCCCGCAGATATCGACGAATGTAGCGAGATCCCCGCCATCTGCACCAACGGGGTCTGCATCAACCAGATCGGCAGCTTCCGTTGCGAGTGCCCCATTGGCTTCAGCTACAACAACATCCTGCTCATCTGCGAAGGTAGGGGTTCGTGGGTCGCGGGGAACGAGACCCCAGGGGCTGAGTGTATCTGCGCTGGTGGAGGAAGGGGGGGGGGTCCGGTGGGGGCGGTACGCCCCGGGTGCCATCAATGAGTGGGGTGACAAAATGAAACTCGACGCAACTTGTGGAACCGAACAGGGTTGAGTTACATCGCGATGCGTCCCCTTCCCAGTGATCGGCCAGGCTTTCCCTGCCCATCCAGTGTGGTGTAGTGGTTAAGAGCGGTAGACTCGTAATCTGGGGAACCGGGTTCGCTTCCCCGCTCCTCCACATGCAGCTGCTGGGTGACCTTGGGCTAGTCACACTTCTCTGAAGTCTCTCAGCCCCACTCGTCTCACAGGGTGTTTGTTGTGGGGGAGGAAGGGAAAGGAGAATGTGAGCCGCTTTGTGACTCCTTCGGGTAGTGAAAAGCGGGATATCAAATCCAAACTCTTCTTCTTCTTCCCGTCCACGTCCTGCCCTGCCTCGTGAGCAGCAACACAGCTTTGAGCGCGGCTGCACGCACACACAGTGGCGTAGCGAATGCGGGGCGTTGGGGGCGGTCCGCCCCGGGTTCCAGCCTGGGGAGGGTGACACTCTGCGCCACCCACCCACCCCCCACGAGTGCGACTCCCAAGCCGCCGCCCGGCAGCCCTTCCACGCGAGCAGTCGCCGCTCGGATGGGGTGCTGGGTGGCGGCTTGGGAGTCAGGGCAGACTGCGCATGTCCGCAGCAGCCCGTTTGGCTCCATGTCCTTTTTTTGTCCCACCCGTGACAACAATTTTAACATTTGATAAAATTGTCACAAATATCCATAAAAATAATAAAAAAAAATTTAGTAAAATGTTCAGCATGTTATTAAGAACATAGTTTAAATTTGGGTTGTTAATTTTTATGTGTATTTACATTGTTACACATGTGTGAATACCCAAAAACATGGTCAAAGTGTCCCACCCGTGACAATGGAATGGCCCTTATATACATTTTCTTTCAAAGTTACACATGAAGTAAATTTCAAACTCATTCATTCCACAATTTTGTCCATGCATCATGGGAACAATCGCATATCAATGTGCCACTGGACTCGAGGAGCCAGGAGTGCACCCAGGCTTCGTCCCTACCTGGGGGGGCCAGTCTTATCAGCATGTGCCTGGAAGAGCCCATGCCCCAAGCAAGTGGGATGAATCAAGTTGTGTTTTGCTCCTGGCCCCCCGCTCCCTTTCCGATCCCCTGCAGACATCGACGAATGCAGCAGCGGAGAGAACCTCTGCCAGAGAAACGCAGATTGCCTCAACAGCCCTGGGAGCTACCGGTGCGAGTGCTCTTCTGGATACAAGCTGTCGCCCAGCGGAGCCTGCGTGGGTAAGTCGGGAGGGCGCTCCTTTGCACCCGGGGGTGGGGGGCTTCACTTGCGGCAGTCGAACAACCCCCTTCCCGTTAATTCCAGTTCTGTGTAGGAGAGAAAAGGAGGCAGAGAGCAGCCTGTCGGGCTGGACTGAGGAGGAATGGTGGAGACCACCCGCTTCCTCTTCCTGCACTCCCCAGAGAAGAGAGAGACAGTATAGATTTAGAACGGTGGTTTGCAGAAGGGCATAGTTCAGAGGCTGCAGAGGGGAGAAGCTGGGAAATATTGGGAGAGCAGCGGGAAGAAGAAACACCAGGGGAGAGACAGTTAACAGATTCAGTGTCTCTTGAAAGCATTCCTGATCCCCGCCCCTTCTCCGGGGCCCCAGCTTCCGGGTCATGTGGCCGGCATGACTAAGCCGCTTCTGGTGAACCAGAGCTGCGCATGGAAATGCCATTTACCTTCCCGCCAGAGCTTTCGAACTGCTAGGGTGGCAGGAGCAGGGACCGAGCAATGGGAGCTCACCCCGTTGCGGGGATTCGAACCACCGACCTTCTGATCGGCAAGCCCAAGAGGCTCAGTGGTTTAGACCATAGCGCCACCCTTAGAGATTCCTGGTAAGATCCCTTATTTCCCTCTTAAAAGAATAAACACACCACAGTCTTATTTAAGATATATAAAATTAGTTTACTCACACCATCAGTTCACAGCTGGATCCCTGAAGGCAGACTTAGTTACAGATATATATACATGTGGATCTACCCCATATTGGAGGGGGGTTAATCCCAGTGCCTGCAGACTGGCAGTCGCTGCAGCTCACACAACGAAAGGAAGATGGCGAAGAAGGGAGGGGGGCTACGTGCCTTGTGCTTTCGTTACCTGCACAGGTAAGGTGACGCCCACCTCTAGTCATATGCAAGAGGGAGTATGTCTCAGCCCAGGAGGAAACAGGAAGTTTTCGACTGGCTGGTCCAAACATCCCCCTGCATGTCCACTCTAGGAAAACAAGGAATGTTGTACTTGACTGCATAGGCTACGGCCCTTCCTCTCCAGGCATCCCCAAACTTCGGCCCTCCAAATGTTTTGGACTACAATTCCCAGCATCCCTGACCACTGGTCCTGTTAGCTAGGGATCATGGGAGTTGTAGGCCAAAACATCTGGAGGGCCGCAGTTTGGGGGTGCCTGGTGTATGCTTTCATTCCACGGAGAGGGAAGTGACAGAGACAGGATGTTTTCGTATTACTGTGTTCCGTGATGTGGGACTATTGTCCTTCGTTCTCTCTCTCTCTTTGCTGTCTGATGAGAAAGAGGAAGGAGCTAAGTCAAAATGCTCCGAGTGTGTTATACGCAAATAAACGTAGATTAGCCAAAATGCTGTGCTACTGATTTCTGTTACGCAAACTGCAAATACTCTGCGGATCCCTAAGTGTGCTGATGCTTTTTGGTATCAGTCGCTGTGATGTTTGGGCTGAAGAAAGCTTTTGAAGCTCCCAGGAGGGAGAGAACATGCCGGTCGGGCATGTGTCTCTGCCGGGGTCCTACACGAGAGTAGGACGGTCCTAACAGCAGGTTGCCCTCCAGAGAGGTCGTACCTGAGATGCTGGCTTCTCTCGGTCACTCACCTGGGCTGTCGGTTTCCTGCCCTTGTTTCCCCAGGCCGCAACGAGTGCCAGGAGATCCCCAACGTCTGCAGCCACGGCGACTGCGTGGACACGGAAGGGAGCTACATCTGCATCTGCTTCAACGGGTTCAAGGCCACCGGGGATCTGACCATGTGCATGGGTGAGTAGGGAACTTGGCGATCAGGGATCCTCTTCTCCCCCAGGCCTGTCTGCATGCTACCGATTTTGCAGTTGGGCAGGGGAACTCACTGCCGCTTGATGGCCACCAACTTGGATGGCTTTGAAAGAAAAAAGAAAACTAATGGGTGGTGTTTAAAGAAATGAAGAAGACTGGCAAAATAAATTATTGGACTGTGCAGGGCAAATTATTACAAAAAAGGGGGGCAATTGTTTAAAGCGTATTTTTTAAGCTTTGTGTACAGATTTTTTTTTTACATTGCTGTAACTTTTAAAAGTCACTTGTAGTAAGATGAAGAAGGTTTTAAAATTGGATTGTTAAGTATATAAGGTTTTATGGACGTGCTTAAAAAGTATAAGAGGGGGAGTGGAGGAAAGTTAACCCAAATTTATGGTTTGATTTGGTTATGATTTTTTTCCCTGTGGTTTTTTTTTGTATTGTTATTTTTTGAAAATCAAAAAATTGTTATCAAAAAGAAAAGAAAAGGAACACTTTCCCACTTTCTACATTAAGGGCCGGATTTAGGTTTGATGAGGCCCTAAGCTACTGAAGGTAATGGGGCCCTTTATATGTCCAGCTGTCCATTGTCAAGAACAAATTGCCTCTGTTTTTTGTGTTCAATATATGCTAGATTGTCATTGATGGACCTAACAGGTATCTCAAGCCATTTGCGCATGGTGCCATGCAACCAGTCCATGCGGAATGTAGGCACCCTATATATAGAAAGGAGCAAATCAGTGATATTTTAGGGAGCAGGCTAGCAAGCGGGGCCCATGACTTACATCACAGGAGCCTACACAACACATCTTATATTTTGGAAATGTACATCCAGTGGGTTTTTTCCCCCCTTTAATTTTAAGAGAGTGGGGCCCTAAGCCATAGTTTGTTTAGCTTATACCGGTACATAAATCCAGCGCATGGAGATCATGCGTGTTGCACAAAGAGCTGTCTTTTCCAAACTTCGATGCTGTTGAACTACAACTCCCATGATCCCTAGCGAGCAGGACCAGTGGTCAGGGGTGATGGGGATTTTAAGAATGTTACTCGCGCCAAAGTGGACAGAAGCAGAAGTTTCGGCAAAGGAAGGATGGATACAAAAACTTAGGTAATATGCAGAAGTGGGGTTTTTTCCCTTTAATTTTTTTGGGGGGCCCCCAAGAGAGTGGGGCCCTAAGCTATAGCTTGTTTAGCTTATACGCAAATCCGGCGCTGGCTGTATACAACGCAGAGTTCATCATTCTGGCCAGCTCCGCAGGGTTGTTCTTACGGTTGCTTCGGAGGCTCTGAAGTGCATCCATTGATGTCACGTCAATCCCCTCTCGCTGTTTTTGCATCGGCAGACATCGACGAGTGCGACCGGCAGCCCTGTGGGAACGGGACGTGCAAGAACACGGTCGGCTCCTACAACTGCCTCTGCTTCCCCGGTTTTGAGCTGACCCACAACAACGACTGCATGGGTAAGAGCAAGGGCAGGACGCCTCGGGCCTGAGGACCAAGTGTGGCCCTCCAAGCCTTTCCGCCTGGCCCTCGGGACTCTCCGCAGGCCACACCCCCTTTCGTAAGCCACCACCCCTCCCTGCCCCAGCTTCCCACCCTCCTCGGGCGTTTTCTCCTGGAATAGATCCGCAGAATCGGAGGCCTGTAGAGTTATAGACTCATCGAATTGTAGAGTTGGAAGGGACCCCGAGGGTCATCCAGTCCAACCCCCCTGCGGTGCGGGAATCTCAGGTAAAGCATCCAGGACAGATGGCCATCCAACCTCTGCTTAAAAACTTCTAAGGAAGGAGAGTCCGCAACCTCCCGAGGGAAACCGTTCCATAAAATTGGAAGGGATCCATAGGGTCATCCAGTCCAGCCCCCTTTAATGCAGGAATCAGTAATAATAATTTATTATTTGTACCCCTTCTCCATATAACTGGGTTGCCCCAGCTGCTCTGGGAGCCTTGGGGCAAAACATCGAAGAACACAATGAAACGTCGGGAATTAAAAGCTTCCCTATACAGGGCTGCTTTCAGATGTCTTCGGAAGGTTGTTTAGTTCTTCATCTGATTGATATCTGATGGGAGGGCGTTCTATGGGGAGGGCGCCACCACCGAGAAGGCCCTCTGCCTGGTTCCCTGTAAGCTCACTTCTCGCAGTGAGGGAACCACCAGAAGGCCCTCGGGAGATGGACCCCGGTGTCCGGGGGTGGAGACGCTCCTTCAGGGATACTGGGCTGAAGGTCAGCAAAAATTTTCAGCAGGGGGCCGGTCCAGTGTCCTTCAGACCTTGTGGGGGTCGGACTATATTTTGAAAAAAAAAAATACGAACGAATTCCTATGCCCCACAAATAACCCAGAGGTGCATTTTAAATAAAAGGACACATTCTACCCATGTAAAAACACCAGGCAGGCCCCACAAATAACCCAGAGGTGCATTTTAAATAAAAGGACACATTCTACCCATGTAAAAACACCAGGCAGGCCCCACAAATAACCCAGAGGTGCATTTTAAATAAAAGGGCACATTCTATTCATGTAAAAACACGCTGATTCCTGGACCATCCATGGGCCAGATTGAGAAAGTGATTGGGCTGCATCCATTACACCTCAAAAAGCTTCCCTGTTCAGGGCTGCCTTTCCGGTGTCTTTCCCGTTCATGTACTCACTCTCCCCCACACAGACGTCGACGAATGCTCCTCTCTGGCGGGGCAGGTGTGTCGGAACGGGCAGTGCATCAACAACATCGGGTCTTTCCGGTGCCTCTGCCAGGAGGGCTACGACCACACGCCAGACGGCAAGAACTGTGTCGGTGGGTGCCTTCCGGATCCTTTATTCTATCTGTTTTATTCATTTATAATAATAATAATAATTGCCGTATTTTTCGCTCCATAAGACGCACTTTTTCCCTCCTGAAAAGTAAGGAGAAATATCTGTGCGTCTTGTGGAGCGAATGGTGGTCCCTGGAGCTGAACTGCCCAGGGGACAAAAGCAGATTGTGCTTTTTATTTTACAAAGAGAAAAGGGGGTGTTGAAAGGACCCCGCTCAGCAGCTGGTCAGCAAGAGATCGGGAGAGAGATAAGAGTCCCTGGCTCCCTTTCAGCCCCGCCCTCCATTGTTGAATGTGCTGCAGAGGGAGGTTGTTTGTTTCCCCATCGACATGTGACTGGCTGATTAGATTACCTGTCTGGAAACTGTAGAAAAGGCTCCCTTTCCTTTAGAAGCTGCAGAAATGTGAATTGAACCACATAAAAACGGGGCTTTTCCTCTTTGCTTTTCTTCCTCAAAAAACCCAGGGCTTTTCCCTTTGCAAAAAAACTGCAAAACTTTTAGCTGATCCTCAAAAAAAACAGGGCTTTTAGAGGAGGAAAACCAGAAAAAAATTTTTTTTCCTTGTTTCCTCCTCTAAAAACGAGGTGCGCCCGATGGTCCGGTGTGCCCTATGGAGTGAAAAATACGGTATATGCTGCGGTGTCTTTTAAAGATATATCAGAGTCGTTTACTGCAATGAAATATTCAACAGTACAATAAAAAACCATACAGTAGTACCTTGGAAGTTGGACGGAATCTGCTCCGGAAGTCCGTTCAAGTTCCAAAACGTTCAGAAACCAAGGCGCGGCTTCTGATTGGCTGCAGGTCAGCTCCTGGAGCCAATCAGAAGCTGCAGAAGCCGCGCCGGATGTTTGGGTTCCACAGAACGTTTGCAAGCCAGAACACTCGCTTCCGGGTTTGCGACGTTCAGGAGCCGAAACGTTTGACTCGCAAGGCATTCGCAAACCAAGGTACGACTGTATTTAGAAGGTCAAAAATAGACACCAAGTAACCGTTGTGGAGGGATGCCTTCTTAATGGCCTACATCACAGAAAAGTTCTCAGCAGGATTTTAAAAGCTGGCAGAAAAGCTTCTGAATTTCTAGTGGCAGGGACGTGTCCTCTTATTTGTAAGTATTGGAATGATATATACGAAGAACTTAAAAAATTGACAAAATGTTCATTCAGAAAAAGACCAGAAATGTTCTTATTAAGTATCTTGCCAGAAGAAATAAAGAAAAAAGAAAGAGTATTATGTATGTATGGAGTAACAGCGGCAAGAGTTCTAATAGCTAGAAATTGGAAAAACCAAAATGTACCAACCATGACAGATTGGCAAAACTTAATGTTAGAATATTTACAATTAGCTAAGACAACTGGAAAAATAAGAGGACAAACGAAACAAACTGTAGGGAAAGAATGGAGTTTATTTAAAGAATACCTAGAGAGTAGTGGCATAAACGGAATCCTATAGGCAGATATTGACTGAACCTGGATATAGATGAAAAGAAATAAGAGGAAGAAAAATTTGTGAAATAATTGATATACATAACTGTACAATATACAAATGTAATAATACAAAATGCAAAGAGGATAATTGGAAGTTTAAGTATGTGTGAATGTAATAGAAATTAGATGTATATATTCTAGAAGATGTAAAATGTATGTGAGGTATATGTAAGTGTGTTTATGATTTTAACCAATAAAGAATTATTTAAGGTGGTCAAAAAAAAAAAGAATTTCTAGTGGCAGGGAGTTCCACAGGACTGGGCCAATGACACTAAAGGCTCGATGTCTCATCATTGTCCAATGAACTTCACCAACTCAGGGAATGACCCAAGGACATTCGTGCATCTCAGTGATTGAACTGGGATATAAGGAATCAGGCTATTTGTTGACGTATCCTAGCCCTAAGTCATTCAGGGCTGTCATTCAGGGTGGACTGGCTGGGGGCAGAGGAGTGGTTGGAGGCACCAGCCGGGGAACCCCCAGCGGAAGAAGGCTCAGAGCCCAGGGATTGGTGGCAGGACAACAATGAGTGGTCAGAGGGAGAAGAAGGAACAGACTGGAAGGAGCAGGTGTTGGAATCTGTTGACTCCCTCCCAACATCCCCATGCTGACCCGCTTTCCTTCTTCCTCGCAGACATCAACGAATGTGTCAGCCTCCCCGGGACTTGCTCTCCAGGAACCTGCCAGAACCTAGAAGGCTCCTTCCGTTGCATCTGTCCGCCAGGCTACGAGGTCCAAAACGACAACTGCATCGGTAAGTTCCATTTTTCAAAGCTCTTTCTTCGCTGCTCCTCCGCGGTTTGTTGTGGCTGAAGCCGCGCTCGGTAAACCGTGGTTTGTTTTTTGCTGCAGAAAATCTCTGTGAGTTTGAATAAGGCAAAATCGACGAGATATACTGTAAATCCGGCGGGTTGTGCCCGATTGAATTCTACCAGCTGAAATGAATGGATCTAAGTTGAGAACATGGGCAGTTGCCTGGTCTATCTAGCTCAATGTCGTCTACACTGACGGGCAGCTGCTCTCCAGGGTTTCAGGAAAAGGAACATTCCCAGCACGACTGGGAGTGGACCTGGGGCCTTCTGTACCCAAAGCCTTACCACTGAGCTGGGTACCCAGACAGTCATGTCCTTTAATTCCGCCGGGTCTACTCTGAGTAGGGCTAACGCTGGACGCAACTGCCAAAATAAGCTGGGGAAATGATTTGAAGGAAGCTGTTCCATAAACAGGCAAACCGTCGTACCTTGGATCTCAAAACGCCTTGCTCCCGAACAAATCGGCTCCCCAACAATCGAAACCCGGAAGTGAGTGTTCTGGTTTTCGAACGATTTTTGGAAGCCGAACATCTGGCGTGGCTTCCAATTGGAGCCAGTCGTGGAACGCATTCTGTTCGAGAACCAAGGTACGACTGTATATTTGTGTTGCAGCTGACTCGCCTCTGACCAGAGTAGACCTGTTGGTGTAAATCGATGAAAGGCACAAATACAGGATGGGTGACACCTGGCTTGAGAGCAGTACATGTGAAAAAGATCTACGAGTCTTGGTAGACCACAAACTTGACATGAGTCAACAGTGTGATGCAGCAGCTAAAAAAGCCAATGCAATTCTGGGCTGCATCAATAGGAGTATAGCGTCTAGATCGAGGGAAGTAATAGTACCACTTTATTCCGCTCTGGTCAGACCTCACCTGGAATACTGTGTCCAGTTCTGGGCACCAGAGTTCAAGAAGGATACTGACAAGCTGGAACGTGTCCAGAAGAGGGCAACCAAAATGGTCCAAGGCCTGGAAACGATGCCTTATGAGGAACGGCTTAGGGAGCTGGGTATGTTTAGCCTGGAGAAGAGAAGGTTAAGGGGTGATATGATAGCCATGTTCAAATATATCAAAGGGTGTCATATAGAGGAGGGAGAAAGGTTGTTTTCTGCTGCTCCAGAGAAGCGGACACGGGGCAAGGGATTCAAACTACAAGAAAGAAGATTCCAGCTAAACATTAGGAAGAACTTCCTGACAGTAAGAGCTGTTCGGCAGTGGGATTTGCTACCAAGGAGTGTGGTGGAGTCTCCTTCTTTGGAGGTCTTGAAGCGGAGGCTTGACAGCCATCTGTCAGGAATGCTTTGATGGTGTTTCCTGCTTGGCAGGGGGTTGGACTGGATGGCCCTTGGGGTCTCTTCCAACTCTAGGATTCTATGATTCTATGACCCCAGGCAACCTTTTATTTCATTTTGAGAAGGACTAACGTTGGAGACAACCCGTTGTTTTTTAGCTGTTTTAGCCTGTTTTGTTGGTGCGAACAGATATCAACGAATGCGAGGAGGAGCCCAATATCTGCCTCTTTGGAACCTGCACCAACACACCCGGGAGCTTCCAGTGCATCTGCCCACCTGGTTTCGTGCTCTCAGACAACGGCCGGCGCTGCTTCGGTGAGTGACTAGCCAGCGGCACGGCTTTCCCCATCTTGCCCTGGCTGGGTGTCCATCCCCCCACCTCCTCTGGGACCATGCTGTCCTCTTGGTGATTGTTTGTTGTTGTTCAGTCGTGTCCCGACTCTTCGTGACCCCATGGACCAGAGCACGCCAGGCACTCCTGTCTTCTACTGCCTCCCGCAGTTTGGCCAAACTCATGCTAGTCGCTTCGAGAACACTGTCCAACCATCTCGTCCTCTGTCATCCCCTTCTCCTTGTGCCCTCCATCTTTCCCAACATCAGGGTCTTTTCTAGGGAGTCTTCTCTTCTCACGAGGTGGCCAAAGTACTGGAGCCTCAACTTCAGGATCTGTCCTTCTAGTGAGCACTCAGGGCTGATTTCTTTAAGGATGGATAAATTTGATCTTCTTGCAGTCCATGGGACTCTCAAGAGTCTCCTCCAGCACCATAATTCAAAAGCATCAATTCTTCGGCGATCAGCCTTCTTTATGGTCCAGCTCTCACTTCCATACATTACTACTGGGGTCCTTTACTTTTTACTGGGGGGCGCATGCAGCTGCCCGTGCCTCAGCTAGCAGTTTAACGAAGCCACAGCTCCTCCATCTCGTGGGAGCTGGAGGCCAGGGGCTCGATCATCTGTGGATTGGGCTTCCTTAAACCCCTGCTTCTCTGCTGATCGATTCCCCCCAGGAAAAAGAATTGGCCCCCTGCCTCTGCCTCCGTGCCAAGGCAATGGCGGCGAATGAGGCAGGTGCCTCGTTTGCATGCCTCTTCCGACTTTGGAAGAGGCAAAAGCTGCGCACAGTGGTGCTCATGGTCTCCATGGCAATGGCCTTCTTCTTTTCTCCTCCCTGCGTCCTTTTCAGCGTCATAAAATACCGCCGTATCACAATGTTTAGTTGTATCTTGGATCCCGGACGCCTTGGTTCCCGTCTGTCTTGGCTCCCGAACGATCGAAACCCGGAAGCGAGTGTTCCGGTTTGCGAACGTTCTGTGGAGCCTGAACGTCCGGCGCTGTTTCCGCAGTTTCCGATTAGCTGCAGGACCTTCCTGCAGCCAATCGGAAGCCGCGCCTTGGTTTCCGGCCTTTTTGGAAGTCGGACGGACTCCCGGAACGGACGTCCGAGGTTACCACTGTATTATGATGTGGGAGAACAGGTATCGCCCAGCCCTAATAGGTTTACGAGAAAGCTTAAAGAGTAAAATTATCACCAGTGGTGGGTGGGGAAGGAATGAACAGCAATAATATTGTGCCTGTGCCCTGCTCTTCCTCCACCCTGCAGACACCCGGCAAAGCTTCTGTTTCACACGCTTTGACAACGGCAAATGTTCCGTGCCCAAGGCCTTCAACACCACCAAGGCCCGGTGCTGCTGCAGCAAGATGCCCGGGGAAGGCTGGGGAGACCCTTGTGAGCTGTGCCCGCAGGAGGGCAACGGTAGGTGACCCAGCTGGGCTAGGCTGGCATGGAGAGAGTTTGCAGGTGAACTGGATTCAGGGCCGGCCCACCCATTAGGTGGTTTGAAGCAGCTGCCTCAGTTGGCATGATTCCAAAGGTCAACACCCCACCTGCTAGTTGTGAAGCGGTGCCAGTGCACAAAGCTCACAGACCCTCCAGGTTTCCCTATTTTCCGGAGACAGTCCTGGATTTACAGAAGCCGTCCCGGTTTCTGATTTGATCCCAGAATGTCCTGCTTTTCCTTAGGATGTCCCTATTTTCATCGGAGAAATGTTGGAGGGGATGGAATAGGATATCCTTATTTCATCAGAGAATTGTTGGAGAGGATGGAATAGGGTGTCCCAATTTTCATCAGAGAAATGTTGGAGGGGATGGAATAGGACACCCCTATTTTCATCTGAGAGGTGTTAGAGGGGATGGAATAGGATGTCCTTATCATCATCAGAGAAATGTTGGAGGGTGTGGAATAGGACGTCCTTATTTCATCAGAGAAGTGTTGGAGGGGATGGAATAGGACACCCCTGTTTTCATCTGAGAGGTTTTGGAGGGGATGGAATAGGACGTCCTTATTTTCATCAGAGAATTGTTGGAGAGGATGGAATAGGATGTCCCAATTTTCATCAGAGAAATGTTGGAGGGGATGGAATAGGACACCCCTATTTTCATCTGAGAGGTGTTAGAGGGGATGGAATAGGATGTCCTTATCATCATCAGAGAAATGTTGGAGGGTGTGGAATAGGACACCCCTATTTTCATCTGAGAAATGTTGGAGGGGATGGAATAGGACGTCCTTATTTTCATCGGAGAATTGTTGGAGGGAATGGAATAGGACACCCCTATTTTCATCTGAGAAGTGTTGGAGGGTATGGAATAGGACGTCCTTATTTTCCTCAGAGAAATGTTGGAGGGTGTGGAATAGGACACCCCTATTTTCATCGGAGAATTATTGGAGGGTGTGGAATAGTACGTCCCTGTTCTTGTCAGAGAAATGTTGGAGGCTATGAGCTCATGTGATCATTTCGCAGAGACGGGCAGATGCAGCCTACCAAGTCACACTCAGAGCAGACGCTTGACCTGAATGCATTTAAAGTCTAGAGTCTATGGATTTCAGCGGGGCTCTTCTGAGTATGGCAGAACGTCAACAAGCACACAATGCAGGTGTATTCCGTGTGCACCTAAACAACCTCAGACTGGTCTCCTCTCTGATTCCCACTGGTAATTCATTCCAGAGAGCTAGAGCTGCAACATGAAAAGCCGTAAAAAGATAACAGCAGATAAAAGCACCGTGGGTTTTTGCAACTTAGAGTAGACCCATTGAAACGAAAGAGGAAAATAAGCATGCTTCCTTCTCTCTCTTTCTTTCTCTCTGCAGTTGCTTTCCAGGAGCTGTGCCCTTACGGTCACGGTGCGATTCCTGGACCCGGGGATACCAGGGAAGGTGAGTAACAAGAGAACGGGCCTTTTCGGTGGTGGCTCCCCGGTTGTGGAATGCTCTCCCCAGAGACACTCGGCCTTTTAAGCAGAGGCCGAATGGGATTCCTCAGCCGTGATTGCAGGGGGTCGGGCTGGACGAGCCTCGGGCCACCCCTTTCCAACTCTGCGATTCTACTCGCCGGGTCGGAATCCGCTTGAATCCCTCGGTTCGGGTCCTTGCCCTCCCCAATTGTGGACTGGGAAGCCTGTGACTCCTGGGATCCCTGCGTGTTTGTCCCCGACCACGGACCACGTTGACGGGGACTTGACGGCAACAAAGCAGGCAGAGGACTTTATTCGCGGTGTCGCTCCCTTTCTAGATGTGAACGAGTGCTCCGAAAATCCGGGCATCTGCATCAACGGAAACTGCATAAACACGGACGGCTCGTTCCGTTGCGAGTGCCCTTTTGGCTACAACCTCGACTACACCGGGGTGAACTGTGTGGGTGAGTGTGTAGGGGGGGAATGTATATGGGATGCAGAACAGGTAGGGGTGGCAGACCTAAATGCCACTTCGTCTACTTTCCCCATATATACAGCGGCACCTCGTTTCTCAAACTTAATCCGTTCCGGAAGTCCGTTCCGAAACCAAAGCGTTGCAAAACCGAGGCACGCTTTCTCCTAGAAAGTAATGCAAAACGGATTAATCCGTTCCAGACTATTAAAAACGACCGCTAAAACAGCAATTGAACACGGATTTTACTATCTAACGAGGCCATTGATCCATAAAACGAAAGCCATAATCAATGTGCTGTACTATAAAAATAAATAAGACAGTATTGTAGATGATAAAAATTAATTTATTTTTTTTCTTACCTTCTCAACTCAATCGTTGCTTCAAATCGTCATATCCAACTTAATCGCTATAATTTCGTATTTACAACGGCATTCCTTCGATAATCTACAAAGCTTCTCGCAGTCCTATCAACGTATTTGATTGAATACCATTGTCTTTTAAACAATTCGTAAATTTAGTCCGGTCTTGGATGAGTTTATGGTCCCGCTGTTCTCGGATTCTTCCCGTCATTTTATCCAATTCCGCATACTCCAGTAATTCCACTGCCCATTCTTACCGTGTATCTGAAGAAGTGTGCATGCACACGAAAGCTCATACCAAGAACAAACTTAGTTGGTCTCTAAGGTGCTACTGGAAAGAATTTTTGTATTTTGTTTTGACTATGGCAGACCAACACGGCTACCCACCTGTAACCATTCTTACTTTGTCGGAGTTTCTTCTCGTTTCCATTTCTGTGATATTAAGATTCTCGCCGCAGTCACTGCATGTTGGGAAAAGTTTAAAGTCTTGTTTTTTAATGTCTGTACCAGTAATGGCCAGCTCTTGCGAATCTTGACTTGGTGTCCCCCCCGATTTTTTCATTTGTCTCCTCTTCCTTCCCCGCCGCCACCAGACACGGACGAGTGCTCCATCGGGAACCCCTGCGGCAACGGGACGTGCACCAACGTGGTGGGGGGCTTCGAGTGTGTTTGCGGGGAGGGGTTTGAACCAGGGCCTATGATGACCTGCGAAGGTTAGTGGGGACTTGGGGGGGGAGGTGGGTTTGCTTGAGGGTTCAATGCTTTTAATGGCATGGGACAGCTGCGTATTCCTGCGTTGCCAGGGGTTGTATTAAATCAGGGGTCAGCAAACTTTTTCAGCAGGGGGCCGGTCCACTGTCCCTCAGACCTTGTGGGGGGCCGGACTACATTTTGGGGGGAAATAATGAACGAAATTCCTATGTAAGAATGTATGTAATTTTTTCAATTAAAAAAAAAGGAATACACTCAGCTTGAAGATTTAACATGTAGAATAAGAGATCAAGAAGAACTTACGTTTAGAGAAGACTGGAAAGTGTTTACTGAATATATGGGCGAAAATTGTGTTCATTTAAAAACATTGGTAGCATTGAAGATACATCCATCAGTGTAGATAAGTTTTGATGGATGTAACGATGGAAGACTGAATGGTTTAGTTCGTGTAAAATATGCAAGGGTGTATGGTGTGAATGTATGGGTTAAACCACAGAGCCTAGGTCTTGCCGGTCAGAAGGTCGGCGGTTCGAATCCCAACGAAGGGGTGAGCTCCCGTTGCTCGGTCCCAGCTCCTGCCAACCTAGGAGTTCGAAAGCACGTCAAAGTGCAAGTAGATAAATAGGTACCACTCCAGCGGGAAGGTAAACGGCGTTTCCGTGCGCTGCTCTGGTTCACCAGAAGCGTCTTAGTCATGCTGGCCACATGACCCAGAAGCTGTACGCCGGCTCCCTCGGCCAGTAAAGCGAGATGAGCGCCGCAACCCCAGAGTCATCCGCGGCTGGACCTAATGGTCAGGGGTCCCTTTACCTTTACCTTTACCTTTATATGTTGTTGTTGTTTAGTGGTTTAGTCATGTCTGACTCTTCGTGGCCCCATGGACCAGAGCACGCCAGGCACTCCTGTCTTCCACTGCCTCCCGCAGTTTGGTCAGACTCACGTTGGTAGCCAGCATCTTAGAGGGCTGCAGCTACATGATGAATATTTTGTTTCCTGCTTGGCAGGGGGTTGGACTGGATGGCCCTTGTGGTCTCTTCCAACTCTATGATTCTATGAAATGTGAATTAGAAAATTTAATCAAAATCATACATTTTTTTAAAAATGGCTGTGACAGTCCCTTTTACCTGACCCCCATCCCATCCCTCTCTCCCGCAACTTCTCCCGCCCAGATATCAATGAGTGCGCCTTGAACCCGTTGCTCTGTGCTTTCCGCTGCATCAACGCTCTTGGTTCCTACGACTGTACCTGCCCGTCTGGCTATACTCTGCGGGACGACCGGAGGATGTGCAAAGGTGAGGAGGAAGCTCAACGGATTGTCCCTAGATCACCTCTGCCTGTCTGCATCTTCCACTGCTACATCTAGTTCAGTGTTGCTCGCACTGGCTGGCAGCGACCCCCCCAAAGGAGTTCAGGCAGAGGACGTTCCCAGCCCTATATTGACGGTGGCAGGGATTTTGAACCCGGGATGTCCTTGTTAAGATTCCGTTCCACCTTAAGCTGCAGACATGGGGCTTTTACGTGTGTCTGTTTACACACCAGCACAGATTGCCGGGAACTTCCGTTTGTGTATAGCTCTTGCTTTTAGACTCTTTCTCTCTGAGAAGACGAAGGAGAGACGCCATGTCTCTATCTGTCCTGATTTATGCTTAATAAACTATTTGAAAATACGCTCCTACAAGCCTCTCGTGTCTGTGCGGCGCATTCTGCAAATAGAGTGCACTCAGGTCTCGGGGGTTTCAGAGAATCCTGAGTCGATACTTACGTTGTACCAGAGATCGGAGATCGCCCGGCGGTTCGGCCGGGGAGGGCCTGATACAGCTGGGGGCAAGCAGGGGTGTAGCAAAGGAAGGGGTGGGTGGGCTGGCCCGGATTCCATAATGGAGGGGGTGACAAATTATGAAGGCTTTTTTTTTAATGCCTGCTCCGAAGGTCTTATCTTACTATACTAGGGATTATATAGCTATAGATGAAATTTCATGCATATCGGTTAATATCTTGACCCTCCTCCGCCAAAATAGCTGTTCGCTTGGCTGTTTTCCTATGTCGTGAAGGCTGAAATTTCAGTTCAGATAACACTTTACTGTTCCCAACCCTAACCCTGTGGAAAGCCATCTAATCAGACTTTAATTTGATTCTGAGGTGTTTTAGGAGGTAATTTAATTGTTGTTTGGTTTTATACCAATGTTATGTATCTGATGTTAGCCACCCTGAGCCCGACTTCGGCCGGGGAGGGCGGGATATAAATAAAAGTTTATTATTATTATTATTACTTGTTATTATTCCTTTGTAAGAAAATATGAAATAATGTAAAACCATTTTTTGCGGGGGGGGGGAATCAATGGGGGGGTGGACAATAAATTTTCCGCAACAGGTACCACCTGACCTTCCCATACCTGGGGGGGGGGTTTGACAATTTTTTTTTGCCCCCGGGTACCAATTTACCTTGCAATGCCCCCTGGGGGCAAGCCAGCTGGTCTCCCCATGCCCTCTGGATGTCAACAGTTCTGTGTGCCAAGCTGATGTTTCGCCTCCCAGCCTATGCCCTCCTGTGTCTCACCCAGCCCTCCTTTACCCCTTTCCCCCGCAGATTTGGACGAATGCGCCGAGGGCATGCACGACTGCGAATCGCATGGGATGATGTGCAAGAACCTGATCGGAACGTTCGCCTGCATCTGCCCCCCTGGGATGCAGCGCCGGCCAGATGGCGAAGGCTGCACAGGTGGCCCCCTTTTCATTTGTTTCTTTGCAACGCCACAGCATTCTAGTCCTCATTACAGCGGTGGGAAACACGCGGGCAGGACCCTCTGGCTCCAGAAGGGCCGTTTATCTATTTGCTTATTTCATTTGCATCAAGTCCTTCCTCCTCCAGAGAACTCTGAGCAGCATAAAATGGTTCTCCTGTGAACATACAGGTGAAATTCGAAAAATTAGAATATCGTGGAAAAGTCCATTTACTTAAGCAATTGTTTTCATTAGCTTGTTGTTGTTGTTCAGTCGTTCAGTCGTGTCCGACTTCGTGACCCCATGGACCAGAGCACGCCAGGCACACCTATCCTTCACTTCCTCTTGCAGTTTGGCCAAACTCATGCCAGTCGCTTCAAGAACACTGTCCAACCATCTCATCCTCTGCCGTCCCCTTCTCCTTGTGCCCTCCATCTTTCCCAACATCAGGGTCTTTTCTAGGGAGTCTTCTCTTCTCATGAGGTGGCCAAAGTACTGGAGCCTCAACTTCAGGATCTGTCCTTCTAGTGAGCACTCAGGGCTGATTTCTTTAAGAATGGATAGGTTTGATCTTCTTGCAGTCCATGGGACTCTCAAGAGTCTCCTCCAGCACCAGAATTCAAAAGCATCCATTCTTCGGCGATCAGCCTTCTTTATGGTCCAGCTCTCGCTTCCGTACATTACTGCTGGGAAAACCATAGCTTCAACTATACGGACCTTTGTCGGCAAGGTGATGTCTTTGCTTTTTAAGATGCTGTCTACGTTTGTCATTTCATTAGCTACTGGGGTTTAATATATGAGATAGACTCATGACATGCAAAGCGAGATACGTCAAGCCTTTGTTTGTTATAATTGTGATGATTATGGCATACAGCTGATGAAAACCCCAAATTAACAATCTCAACTTTGGGGTTTTCATCAGCTGTATGCCATAATCATCACAATTATAACAAGCAAAGGCTTGGCATATCTCGCTTTGCGTGTCATGAGTCTATCTCATATATTAAACTGCAGTCGCTAACGAAAACAATTGCTTACATAAATGGACTTTTTCACAATATTCCAGTTTTTCGAGTTTCAACAGTACATAATGTAAAGGCTACATTTAAAGAAACGGACACTTGGTGGAATATAAATGTCTCGTTTCTACATTTTGCCTTTGGCAAGTTCTGTATAATTTCCTATTGAGTCGTGGGAACCGTTCCCAAAAGACAGCAGGCGTGGAGTTAACTCGGATCAGGTTTGCAAGCCCTGTGCGGTGCTTTGACGTCCCGGAGAGATGAAATTTGCCCCTCAGGTGTATAGTTCAACCTCACGGCCACTGAACCGGCCCATAACAAAACGTGAAGCTCGCTCTTTGTCCCACTTCTAACCTCCTCCTTTCGTTCCTTGCTGCCCTCAGATGAGAACGAGTGCCGCACCAAGCCGGGAATCTGCCCCAACGGGCGCTGCGTCAATGCTGTGGGCAGCTACCAGTGCGACTGCAACGAAGGCTTCCAGAGCAGCCCCTCCGGCACCGAGTGCCTCGGTAAGCGATACGGTTCTCGCCCAGCAGCTTCCTCTTGAGCTTTCGGTTGCAGTCGTCTCGTGGCGGCCTCGGTGAGGTGGCTGCAGTCGTCACAGGATAGCCTGGCAGTGTATCCATCTCGCAGGCGCTGCATTGGAAGCACTGGGGGGAGTTTGGCCTTCTCCTCTTCCCGAGGAGACAGAATCGAGGGCAGAGGCAGATTTGGGAGGGGTGAGAGGATTTCACCATTGGCTCCGCCCCCTGTGACATCAGGCTCCGCCTCTAAGCCGCCAGACATAATGAGGCTCCACCTCGTGACCCATCAGTGTCACTCCCCCATGGGCACCACTAGGCAGAATTGTAGGGGGTTGGGCTAGATGACCTTTGGTGTCCCTTCCAGCTCTATTTTTTCTAAATTGAATTTATATAAAATCAAGGTATAAAACCACAAAATACATAATAAAAACAAAAACCCAACAGCCCTACAAGGGTTACAGGGAACCAGGCAGAAGGCCTTCTCAGTGGTGGCGCCCACCCATCAGATGTCAAGGAAATAAACAACTACCTGACTTTTAGAAGACATCTGAAGGCAGCCCTGTAACCTGAAGTGTCTGTAACCCGAGTTACCACTGTATATGATTCTATGTTATCAGTGCCCACCTGTGTTTCTGTAGAATGAAGTGGCAGAAACTTAGGATTTGGGAATTTTATCCATTCCCAGATGTGTGTGTTTGATTAAACATGGCAAGAAAGCAGGTCCAGCATGACTGTGCATCAGTCGAAATTACTTTTCTGTGTTGCATTTCACACCCATATCGTTAAATATATGTTCATCTAAAGAATTACGATACCGGCATAGAAGGCCGGGACTGCTTTTCTCTTTCGCTGTGTTTTATCCGCCCCCAGTAAATATGAGCTACTCCTGCACAGCAGGGGGGTGGACTAGAGAACCACTTGGGTCCCTCCCAGGCTCTCCCCAGCCCTCGTCCCACCTGGAGTTTGGTCCCACTGCAGGTTCGGTGGCGCACTCAGCTAACTGCCGACGGTTGCCTAGCGTGGGTTGCGGTGCCCGGGACAAGACTGGTATTGTTCTGCCTAACCTGTGACAACACCGGCATGGCAATTGCATCCCGCCCACCTCCTTGATCAGCCCCCACCATCCATTTCTCCCTTTCCAACTTCAGTTTGATGCTGATAGCAGCCATCGGAAGAATTGCAAAACAAAACGATAATATAAACAGCCGAACAAAATATGTGCCTTGGACCTGATGAAAGAACCGAAGGTTTGGGGAGGGAGGGGAAAGAATGGTAATTGAGGGGCTCTTGAAAGAGGCACAGACGGAGGGTGTGCTTTTTTGTTTTTCCTTTTGAAATTTTTGCGCCTAGTCATTTTGTGCCCGGGGCACACCCCCACGCTACGCCACTGACCGCCAATCTCTTCCTCTCCCCTTCCCAGACACCCGCCAAGGATTCTGCTTCACCGAGGTGCTGCAGACCATGTGCCAGATGTCCTCGACCAACCGGCACCAGGTCACGAAATCGGAGTGCTGCTGCAATGGAGGGCGGGGCTGGGGCCCCCAGTGCGAACTCTGCCCGTTCCCTGCCACCGCCCAGTACAAGAAAATGTGCCCGCATGGGCCAGGCTACGCAACCGACGGGAGAGGTGAGCCTGTCAAGCGGGGGGTGGGCTCCGCAGGCCCTTGTGGGGTCTTCCCCTAGCACCTGCAAAGTCTCCGAGTCGTCCCCCCCACGCTCTCCCCGACCGTAGCTGGGTTTGCACCGGGGATGATCCTAACCATCGGCTCCTTTCCTCTCCCGCTGCAGACATTGACGAGTGCAGAGTTCTTCCCAACCTCTGCAAACACGGCCAGTGTATCAACAGCATGGGTTCGTTCCGCTGCCACTGCCGGCTAGGCTACACCAACGACATCACCGGCACGTCTTGCCAGGGTAAGGGTTCCCGTAGAAGCAGGCAGGCTGTCCTTCCCTCTGCACCCACACATGCCAACCAGATTCCTAGGAAACTCGGAGTCCCTGGAAATTTGAGAGTAATCTTCAGCCGCGTGTGTCAGGATCAGGTCAGCGATAACTCACAAGGTGGCTGTAATAATAATCATAATAATAATTTATTTGTACTCCTGCCACTCTGCGAAGTTACCGTATTTCTCTCTCCATAGGGCGCACGTCGTTTTTAGAGGAGGAAACAAGAAAAAAAAATATTTTTCTGGTTTTCCTCCTCTAAAAGCCCTGGTTTTTTTGAGGATCAGCTAAAGGTTTTGCAGCATTTTTTGCAAAGGGAAAAACCCTGGGTTTTTTTTTAGGATCAGCTAATTTTTTGCAGCTTTTTTTGCAAAGGGGGAAAAGCAAAGAGGAAAAGCCCAGTTTTTATGGGGTTCAACTCACATTTCTGCAGCTTCTAAAGGAAAGGGAGCCTTTTCTACAGTTTCCAGACAGATAATCTAATCAGCCAGTCACATGTAGCTGGGGAAACAAACAACCTCCCTCTGCAGCACATTCAACAATGGAGGGCGGGGCTGAAAGGGAGCCGGGGACTCTTATCTCTCTCCCGATCTCTTGCTGATCAGCTGCTGAGCGGGGTCCTTTCAACACCCCCTTTTCTCTTTGTAAAATAAATAGCATGATCCTCTTTTGGCCCCTGGGCAATTCAGCTCCAGGGACCACCATTCGCTCCATAAGACGCACAGGTATTTCCCCATACTTTTCAGGAGGAAAAAAGTGCGTCTTACGGAGCGAAAAATGCGGTAACTCTTCATTCAAAGAAACCAGAACAGGCCTGGTGACCGCAGCAACTCTTCCCACCGCTCTCTAAGGCCCCCCTCCTCTGTCGGTTCTTTCCCAAGCAATCTGAGAAGTCTCCACATCATTATTATTATTATTGCTGTTACATCATATTCTCTTCACCATAGACCTAGACGAATGCAACCAGTCGCCCAAGCCATGCAACTTCATCTGCAAGAACACGGAAGGAAGTTTCCAGTGCTCCTGCCCACGAGGTTACATCCTGCAGGAAGACGGGAAGACCTGCAAAGGTAACTAAAACTTTGGGAGAGAAGCTGGGGGTGCCAAATGGATTTGTTCTTTGCAAACGCCAACTGCTTCTAGAAGGCCCTAGGTTCAGGTCACACCCACACCGTCAAAAATGCACTTTTGTTGTTGTTGTTGTTCAGTCGTTCAGTCGTGTCCGACTCTTCGTGACCCCCTGGACCAGAGCACGCCAGGCACGCCTATCCTCCACTGCCTCTCGCAGTTTGGCCAAACTCATGTTAGTAGCTTCGAGAACACTGTCCAACCATCTCATCCTCTGTCGTCCCCTTCTCCTTGTGCCCTCCATCTTTCCCAACATCAGGGTCTTTTCCAGGGAGTCTTCTCTTCTCATGAGGTGGCCAAAGTACTGGAGCCTCAACTTCAGGATCTGTCCTTCTAGTGAGCACTCAGGGCTGATTTCTTTGAGAATGGATAGGTTTGATCTTCTCGCAGTCCATGGGACTCTCAAGAGTCTCCTCCAGCACCACAATTCAAAAGCATCAATTATTCGGCAATCAGCCTTCTTTATGGTCCAGCTCTCACTTCCGTACATTACTACTGGGAAAACCATAGTTTAACTATACAGACCTTTGTCGGCAAGGTGATGTCTCTGCTTTTTAAGATGCTGTCTAGGTTTGTCATTGCTTTCCTCCCAAGAAGCAGGCGTCTTCTAATTTCGTGACTGCTGTCACCATCTGCAGTGATCATGGAGCCCAAGAAAGTGAAATCTCTCACTGCCTCCATTTCTTCCCCTTCTATTTGCCAGGGGGTGATGGGACCAGTGGCCATGATCTTAGTCTTTTTGATGTTGAGCTTCAGACCATATTTTGCGCTCTCCTCTTTCACCCTCATTAAAAGTGCACTTACGAGTTAGGGAAAGGCATAGCCACTCGTCAGCTCAGAGACCAGGGCAGCGGCTGCCCGGAGGACTCCCAAGGAGAGGGGAGAAGAGAGGAGGCCGAAGGAACCCTCCACAAGGGAGGCTGTTCAAAAAGGGGTGAGGGGCTGCCAGCTCTGCAGGCAAAGGGGGACATAACTGGACTCCTGAGCCCCACAGGGCTGCCGCAGACAACACTGGCCTCTGTCCCTCTTTCCTCTCCTCCCTCCTCTGATGCCCTCTGGCGTCTCTTCCTCCCAAAGGCTGGCACGGCTGTTTGCTGCAGCAGCCTTGGCTGCAAGCTCTCCAGGCGAATGGTGCCTCTGGGGTTGGCCAGAGGGTGCTGGGTGCCAGGGGCTGAGGCGGCCTTGGAATAAGCAAGCAAGCAAGCGGGCGAGGGAGCCAAGCCAGCCAGTCTGCCAGCCCTTGCTGTTGCGAATGGGCAGACAAGTCTCAGGCCTCTGTGGGGCAGTGTGAGGAGACACCTCTCTGTGGGGCAGTTCTATGATTCGATGTGTTCTCAGATGCCCGTAACAAAACTATGCCAAGCTGGCTGAATGGTAGCAGTCTTCTCAATGGTTGGACTCTCTCGGATACAACTTGTCAGTTTGCCCATTAGTATTATGCCCCCGAGTTGTGAGATCCCGACCTTAAACAGGTCTGCGTTTCGAGTCTTCCAACACCTTGCCGTAGTAACTAATGCGGTTGCCGGGTGACTAATGTGGGAAAGTTGTTGCTCGTCTATTCTTGATTTAGATGATGTTTAGGGGGAAAGTTGACCCAGGAGGGGCTTTGCAGTCCCTGCAATTGGGCCTGCAAATCTCCCTCTGCCCGCAGATCAGCTTTGCAAGAATGAGCAGAATGAGCTGGCCAGGGGGTGCTGGGTGCCAGGAGCTGAATCGGCCTCGGAGTAAGCAAGCAAGCGGGCAAGGGAGGCCAGCCAGCCAGTCCTCCTGCCCTTGTTATTGGGAATGGGCAGACAATCTGTGGGGCAGTGCGAGGAGGTGCCTCTCTTTTGGGCAGGTGGGGCAGGTCAGGGACCAGGGGCAGCACCAACGGCTGCCCAGGGGACTCCCAAAGAGAGGGGAGAGGAGGCTGGGAAAACACTCTACAAGGGAGGGTGTTCGAAAAGGGGTGAGGGGCTGCTAGCTCTGCATACAAGGGGGGGACGTAACTGGGTTCCTGAGCCCCACAGGGGTGCCGCAGAAAGAAGGTAGTTGGTCAAGGGAGCCGTGGACTCAAAAAGGTTGAAAACCTCCGGATTAAAGGGTATCATCCATTCATCAACGGGGCTGGCGCTGTGGGTTAAACCACAGAGCCTAGGGCTTGCCGATCAGAAGGTTGGCGGTTCGAATCCCCGCAATGACGGGGTGAGCTCCCGTTGCTGGGTCCCTGCTCCTGCCAACCTAGCAGTCCGAAAGCACGTCAAAGTGCAAGTAGATAAATTGGTACCGCTCCGGCGGGAAGGTCAACGGCATTTCCATGCGCTGCTCTGGTTTGCCAGAAGCGGCTTAGTCATGCTGGTCACATGACCCGGAAGCTGGACGCCGGCTCCCTCGGCCAGTAAAGCGAGATGAGCGCCGCAACCCCAGAATCGTCCGCGACTGGACCTAACGGTCAGGGGTCCCTTTACCTTTACCATTCATCAATATCAGTCTCTTGGCCACTGTTAAGGAGTCCTCATGGTCCTTTCCCCAGTCTTGAGAGACACGGAAGTTGACAGATTTGTCCCTCGCTAGTCTCGCCTCAACCCAACCTCTGTAGGGTCAGGGCGATATCACCAGAGAAGGTAACTCGGCTTGTTTTCTTTACGGATCCAGACCTCGACGAGTGCTCCACGAAGCAGCACAACTGCCAGTTCCTCTGCGTCAACGTTATCGGGGGCTTCAACTGCAAGTGCCCCCCTGGTTTCACCCAGCACCATTCTTCCTGCATCGGTGAGTTCCCCTGGTGCTACCCCAAAGACAAGGGCGAACCTTTCCTGGGACGCCAGTTCACAAAGAACATTGGAGGGGGCGGGGAGTGTTCATGTATTTATTAATCCTTGGGTTGTATTCAGCGAAAGTCCTGCTTAGTGTAGATCTATTGAAAGTAGCCAGTCTATGTTAGTCGTGTTAATTAACTCAAATGGGTCTACTCTTAATTGTGCTTGTGCCTGCTATAGATGGGGCTAACACGTGCATTTTTGTCGCTGTTCACGAGATCTCTCTGCTTTGCCGCCCCCCCTTTCTCCTCCCGCAGATAACAACGAGTGCACAGCTCAGCCCACCTTGTGCGGGGTCAAAGGGCAATGCCAAAATACCCCTGGGAGCTACAACTGCGAGTGTCAAAAAGGGTTTGCCCTCGACACCTCTGGAAGCAGTTGCGAAGGTATGTGTGGACACAGCGGATGGGGTAACGCAAGGTAAATTGGTACCCGGGGGCAAAAAAAAATTTGTCCTCTCCCCAGAGGCATAGGGGGGTCAGGTGGTACCCGGTGCGGAAAATTTCTTGTCACCCCCCCCATTGATTCCCCCCCCAAAAATGGTTTTACGTTATTTCATATTTTCTTACAAAGGAATAATATCAAGTAATAATAATAATAAACTTTTATTTATATCCCGCCCTCCCCGGCCGAAGTCGGGCTCAGGGTGGCTAACATCAGATACATAACATTGGTATAAAACCAAACAACAATTAAATTACCTCCTAAAAACATCTCAAAAGAAAATTAAAAACTAATTAGATGGCTTTCCACAGGGTTAGGGTTGGGAACTGTAAGTGCTCCCACTGAACTGAAATTTCAGCCTTTATGACATAGGAAAACAGCCAAGTGAACAGCTATTTCGGTGGAGGAGGGTCAAGATATTAACCGATATGCATGAAATTTCATGTATAGCTATATAATCCCTAGTATAGTAAGATAAGACCTTCGGAGCAGGCATTTAAAAAAAAAAAATCAAAAAAATTTTTCCAAAAAAAATTGTTCCTTGATAATTTGTCCCCCCCTCCATTATGGAAACCAGGGCGGCCCGCCCCCCCCTTGCTACATCCCCGGGGAAACGGATGTCTAAAATCCCATGGCAATAACACACAAAGCGAGACCGTTTCCCCCATGCTAAGCCAACCCAAACTCCAGGGAAAACAGAGAATTCCATGCTAGAGATCATGAGAAAAGGAGTTGGAACTACAACAGCCGATATTTTGTGCAAAACTACGGTGAACACACATGTGGCTGTGGC
Organism: Lacerta agilis; assembly: GCF_009819535.1. Lineage (NCBI taxonomy): Eukaryota > Metazoa > Chordata > Lepidosauria > Squamata > Lacertidae > Lacerta > Lacerta agilis. The sequence continues at coordinate 6,727,189 of NC_046329.1, read as the reverse complement.
TGTTTCCCCCCCAGTATCACTTTTATTCTCCAAAAACGTTTCAAAGTGTTTATCATCATATACATTAAAAAAAACAACACCCAGAGTTTCTCCTTGACTTCCAACCCCTCCTTTCCTGATGTTTGGGGTCCCCCCTCCTTTTTATTTGCTGTTTCATATTGGGGTTCCCCAAAATAGGGGGAATCTTATACACGAGGGAGTCTTATACTCAGGAAAATACGGCGATTTCTCGTGGTTTTCCAATCATCTCGTTTCAAAAACCAGACCTTTGAACAGAGGTGGAGACGCCATTCTGGTGCTCTCAGAAAAGGTATCGAAACGCAGAGGAAGCGTAGATCAGAATAATCTGGCGCCTTGTTGCGTGAGGCTGCCAGGCCACCGAAAATTGCACAAGCTGACTTTGCGATCAAATCGCACCTGAAAACACAGGCAGGCTGGAAGTCGCCAGAGACATTCTCCCTCTGTCATAATGCAGGTGAAACTCGAAAAATTAGAATATTGTGGAAAAGTCCATTTATGTAAGCAATTGTTTTCATTAGCTACTGGAGTTTAATATATGAGATAGACTCATGGCATGCAAAGCGAGATATGTCAAGCCTTTGTTTGTTATAATTGTGACAATTATGGCGTGCAGCTGATGAAAACCCCAAAGTTGAAATTGTTAATTTGGGGTTCTCATCAGCTGCACGCCATAATCATCACAATTATAACAAATAAAGGCTTGACACATATCTCGCTTTGCATGTCATGAGTCCATCTCATATATTAGTTTCACCTTTTAAGTTGAATTACTGAAAGAAATGAACCTTTCCACGATACTCTAATTTTTCGAGTTTCACGTGTACTAGAACCAGGGACCATCCAGTGGAGCTGGAAATTCTGGTCAAAAGGGTATGTGACAAAGTTAAATATTATTGGGAAGCAATTTATAATGAATTAAAGAAAATATTTAAATATACATTTCCGAAAAAAAACGGAAGCCTTCCTGATTGGTTTAGTTGGGGAAGAGATTGAAAAAGAGACCAAAAGATTTTTTCTATACGCCACCACAGCAGCAAGGATATTACTGGCACAAAATTGGAAACTAAAAGATCTACCAACGGTTGAGGATTGGAGAAGAAAATTATTGGAATATTCAGAATTGGCGAGATTAACGTGAAAGATAAGAAACCAAAGAGATCAAAAGTTTCAATTGGAATGGAGTAAATTTTTGGATTATATGAAAGATTGTAAGAATTTGTAAGCACTTACAGGTATGATGGAATTCTTGCAGCATGACAAAAATGTAAAGATAGATAATGACAACAGTAAGATGACAAAACACGTGAGAAATAAGGGAAAGCGAGCGAATGATGAAAAATTAGAAAACCAGAGAAGAGAAGGAAGGAAGTCAGGAAACTCGGCGGAGTTTGTGTAATATTGTAAAATCATATTTGATGGATATGTATTTATTTTGTTTGTTGATGAAAAATAAAAATATATAAAAGGAAATTCTGGTCAAAAGGGGGGTTGGCGAGTAGTCCTCATCCCTTCCTGTTGCGGTGAGTTCCACATGTGCTGTGTGACTTCTTCCTCAATGGCTGGAATATTCCACCAACCAGCCACCCCAGTGGTTGTTTCAAAGCGACCACTACAGGCCTATGAGTCTATGATTTCCCCCCCACCTAAAACATGATCTCCCCCTTCCCTCCTCGGAGCGCAGATGTCGACGAATGTGACGGCAACCACCGGTGCCAACATGGGTGCCAGAACGTCCTGGGGGGGTACCGCTGCGGCTGCCCCCAGGGTTACGTCCAGCATTATCAGTGGAATCAGTGTGTAGGTAAGTGAACCACTTGGGGGCTGGGTGGAAAGGGACGTTAAGGGTGGTTAAACACACCTTGAAAAGCCCTAAATTCTCACTCGGCACTGCAGACCTGAAGGGGCGTCTCCACCCCCATCGTTCAGCCTGGACATGGAGGTCCAGCTCTGAGGGTCTTCTGGCAGTTTCCCCCATTGCAAGAAACAAAGTTACAGGGAACCAGGCAGAGGGCCTTCTCAGTGGTGGCGCCCGCCCTGCAGAACGCCCTCCCTTCAGAAGTCAAGGAGATAAAGAACTACACAACTTTTAGAAGACATCTGAAGTCAGCCCTGTATAGGGAAGTTTTTAAAGTTTGATGTTTTAAGGTGTTTTAATATGTGTTGGGAGCAACCCAGAGTGGCTGGGGCAATCCAATCAGATGGGCAGGGTACTACTACTACTACTACTACTACTAATAATAATAATAATAATAATAAACATCATCATAATAGTTGTTTTGGTGCTTGTTTTTATTTTGTTTAAAAATAAAATTATTATTATTATTATTATTACTTATTTTCCAGCATAAATTTGGAATATTTTTAGGCATTTTTGCTAGTTCAAGAGGTGTTACGTACCACCTAAATATCATTTTCATCTAGCTCTTTTTCAAAGTGTAAAGGGACCCCTGACAGTTAAGTCCAGTCGTGTCCGACTCTGGGGTTGCGGCGCTCATCTCACTTTACTGGCCGAGGGAGCCGGCGTACAGCTTCCGGGTCATGTGGCCAGCATGACTAAGCCGCTTCTGGTGAACCAGAGCAGCACATGGAAACGCCGTTTACCTTCCCGCCGGAGCGGTACCTATTTATCTACTTGCACTTTGTGCTTTTGAACTGCTAGGTGGGCAGGAGCAGGGACCGAGCAACGGGAGCTCACCCCGTCATTGCGGGGATTCTAACCGCCGACCTTCTGATCGGCAAGCCCTAGGCTCTGTGGTTTAACCCACAGCACCACCTGCGAGTAGAAGGAAAGGAGGAGCTTTTTCCTGCCTCTCCACTTCCAGCTACTCTCTGAAGACCGGAGAAGAGACCCTCTTAAGAATATTACGGGGGGGGGGCCAGGGGAAGGACTAAACTACGTGAAAACATGAACAAAATATTTTAGCTGCAGTTTATTCGTTTTCAGCTTTGTATCCATGCCTAGACATTCCGTTGTCGCACCCGCAACTGAGGTGCAGGGACCGAGCAACGGGAGCTCAGCCCGTCATTGCGGGGATTCGAACCGCCGACCTTCTGATCGGCAAGCCCTAGGCTCTGTGGTTTAACCCACAGCGCCACCCGCATCCCTTCTTTCAGAGTATAACATGCAGTAAATGCCAAACCTTCCATAGTCTCTCCCATGCGGTAATCATCACCATCTTCATACCCCGCTGGGTGCCTTCCAGCATATACAAAAACATAATAAACCATGAAACATGAAAAAATTGTAGTATTATTATTATCATACAGCACCTGCTTGGTGTGCAGAAAGCAGGGCCTGCCCAACCGGTTTCGCCGCCTGAGGCAAAACGGGAAGGTGCCGCCCCTTCCGAAGCCTTGTGGCAGCAGCTTCCAGGTTCTGGCAAGGTTTCGTCCGTTAGCTGCCACTTCTCTGACGGCGCCCCTTGGATTCCAGCCCCAAAGGCAGGTGCCTCGGTCTGCCTGATGTGTGGGCCGGCCCTGCCAGAAGGTCCTGGGTCAAGGGGCTGGGACTCATCCATCCCCCCCCCTTTGTATAACCAGCCGTATAACCGCCCTTTCGTCCGCAGATGAGAACGAGTGCTCCAGCTCCGCGGCCTGCGGCTCGGCCTCCTGCTACAACACCCTGGGGAGCTTCAAATGCATCTGCCCGTCCGGCTTCGACTTCGACCAGGCCTTCGGGGGCTGCCAGGACGTGAACGAATGCGCCGCGGGCGGGAGCCCCTGCAGCTACGGTTGCTCCAACACAGAAGGCGGTTACCTGTGCGGGTGCCCAACTGGCTACTTCCGGGCAGGACAGGGGTAAGCTCAGCAACGCCGGCAGCCTCCGATCCGTGGAGCAAAACGATGGGACCTATTAAGCGGGAGTCTGTCCCTGTGGGTGGCGGCTGAGTTTGGCTTCAGTGGGAAAGCGCAGCCTGCCTTCTGCTGCCTTGCAACTTCGGTGTTTTCTATCCAAATATTTGCAGGCCTTTCTGAGGCGCCCCCCAGGGGGAACCCGGCTTACAAATTTCAGGGGAAGAGAAGCTGTTTAATGCGCAGTTTCTCAACTTGCCCTGTCAACTTGCCCTTACTTTAAATGGTGGGACCGCCTCGCTGTTCGGAAAAGCACAGTTGTGATTCGAGGACCCTACTCCCGCATGTCAGGAATAAAACACAATGACACATAAATTTTTGGTTAAAGGCCACAACTTTATTGGTTACAGCATGTGAGCGGTATTGGCTTAGGCATTGGGTTGAACAGACTATAGTTGACTCCCCCCGCAGAGCGTGGAGTCACTCAAGGGTTAACCGCCCATGAGGTGGAGCCTGTTGATACAAGATACAACTGGAAGCTCCACCCCCTGAAGTCACCGGAGGTTGTGCCATGCCCCCTAGCCACCAACAGGGCATCGGACAGGATCCACGACCGCCGGATTCCTTTACGGAATACCCAAAATTTAGGAGGGTTAGGCGATGGCCCGAACCTTGCCCTCCGATACCAAACTAAACCCAATGCCTAACCACCAATCTAACAGAGTTGTGACAATTTGCTACGAGGTAGGCGAAAAAGCAAGAGGCCGTGCCAATTTGCCACTTGGACAAAAACTCCTACCAGGCCCCTTGCACAAACAAGGCGACCAACTGCAGTCCATAGCAATGTCCCAACCAAAAAACAACCTAAGGGAGGGTGGGCGGGTGATCCGGCGGAGGAACGACGCAGAATGGCGGAGAGGAGCTGCCGCGGCTGCCCAGGTACAGCAAAACCCCGCCCCCACATCAGCCCTATTGGCTGACTGCTAGGGGTGCGGCGCGGCAGCGGGAAAGGTAAGGCGGGGGCAAAACGCCCCCCACCTCAATGCCGGAGCCGGCTCCCGCTCACAACCCCTCCCCTCGCTGAGGAGGAGAGGCTTTTGGAAAGACAGAAGCGAGTGCGAGACCCTGACAATCCCCTCTCTGTTGCTTGCTTGCTTTTCGAACTGCAGGCACTGTGTATCGGGGCTAGGGTTTGGCAAGGAGGCCTACCTCCCAGCGCCCCTGGAGGAGGAAGACGAGGAGAATCTGTTGTCGCCCGAAGCCTGTTACGAGTGCAAGATCAACGGCTACCCCAAGAGAGGGCGTCACCGGCGGAGCGTCAACGGCACCAACAAGCACCAGGTATTTGGGGGGAGGGGGAGGTGGCAGGTGGAGGGAGAGAGATGGGACACCTCGTAGCCGAGCAGAGATGCTCTTGGGACTGGCCTTCCCAAATTCGCCTGCTCTCGCTTCCAAAGTGGAATTGGCCCCCGAAGAATATTGCAGATACAGCAGTACTGTGGTACCTCTGGGCGCATTCCGGAGCCCCGTTCACATCACGAGCAACACGTAACATGAAGCGACAAATCTGCGCATGCTCGCCGCACGATTCAGTGCTTCTGCGCGCGACAGTTGTAGTTTGAATCCATTGCCCCGTGTCCGCTTCTCTGGAGCAGCAGAAAACAACCTTTCTCCCTCCTCTATATGACATCCTTTTAGATATTTGAACATGGCTATCATGTCACCCCTTAACCTTCTTTTCTCGAGGAAACCGCATCTAAAATTCATAAGTCAAATAAACCGCATCTAAAATGCCAATGGATTTCCATTCGGATGTCGAAAAATTCATTGGCGTGCGGCCACTTTTTCCGTTCGTAAGTCGACAAATTCGGATGTCGAGTATTTCATAAGTCGAGGGACCACTGTATATAAAAAAGGAATAAATAGCCCCTCCCTGGTCCACCTCTGACCTCTCTTCCCCTCCTGTACAGAAACCGGGCGTCAGCTTGGCTAGCATCGACGTGGCCTCGCCGGTGGTGGTGGCTCTCAACCTCTCCAGCCTGGGCCACAAGGAGCACATCCTGGAGCTGCTGCCGGCTGTGGCGCCGCTGGAGAACCATGTCCGATACGTCATCGCCCAGGGGAACGAGGCGGGCCACTTCCACATCCACCAGCAAGACGGCCTCAGCTTCCTACACCTGGCACACAAGCGGGCATCCCCCGGCACCTACCAGCTGGAGATCGTCAGCGTCCCGCTCTACCGCAAGCGCGAACTGCAGCAGCTGGAAGCCCTGAAGGATCACGACTACCTTGCCGGGGAGCTGGGCGAGGCCCTCAAAATGAGGTTGCAGCTGCGCCTCTTTTAACCCTGCTCCCGCCCCCCGAGAGACACCAACGAAGCCAAGGGCTCAGGCTGCGCACCACCAACGACACACCCCGGGAGAACCCGCACCTCTCCCTCCCCCCTTGCGCCGGTACACCACACACCCCCTTGCTGCCGTGGTGGAAGGGCTTCAGAGCAGCCCTAGATCTGGACCACAACGAATCCCGTTCTCCAAAACCCAAACATTTTTCAGAGGGCTGTTCTCGCGCCTGCCGCCACCTCCTGCCCCACGGAAGGCGGCCTCCGCCCTGCGGCCTCTGGGGAACGGCAGCGATACGGACCCTGCATGCGAGGAAGGCCCCCCTCCCCGCTCGCCTTGGGTCCCCCCTTGTTTCACCCCTCATCTTGGCACCCCAGTGGCCTCCCTCCTACTCCTCTGCGAGCACTGAGGACTTATTCACGTCCCTTCACGTCGGAAGGGACGGGCAGCTTCCGGTCTCCACTGTGCGTCCGGTCCGATGTTACACTGGACTCCTGGGTTTTGTGTGCGGGTACTTCGCCTGTCGGCAACGGTTGGGGGATAGGCAGCCAGGCCAACCTCTGCAGGGCCCTCCGAAGTGCACTAGAGTTACTTGGACAGCATTGAAGCGCATTGCGCCGCTTTGGGGGACCAAAGCAAAGAAGCAGAGCTGTCGCATTTCATTGCATCTTGGAGTCGCGTACCCGGGCGAGGGCCGGTTGTTGAGAGCCAGTCTAGCTTCTCTCCTTCCCTCGGCACTGCATATTGCCTGCTTTAAACCTAACTGGGCCCAAAGCAGCAGCTCTTAAGCGTTAGATGCATGATCTGTGTCACCCCTGCCTGCAGAGCTGGCATGCGCTGGAGTTAATTGAGGTGGCAAACAGGGGGCCAACGGGGTGGCAGTTGCTCTTGCGTGGTAGGGACAAGTTTGAAAATGCGACACACATCGTGAGCGAGAGTCACACCAGGCCCCTAAATTGAGGGAGTTTAAGACGCCTCCATCTGTTTCCTCAACGCAGAGAGCGCTAGATGTCACACAGCAGAGAGAAGTTAACATCTGTCTGCTCCCCAGCTTCGATGGGGTTGGGTAGAAGTTATCAGGGATCTGTCGAAATCCAGGTGGGTGGAAAAAAATCGTATAGCTGTTGTGTCCTGGGTGGAAACAAGGGAGCAGACTTCATAGATCCTAAGTTGGAAGGGGCTCCGGGGATCATCTAGGCCAGGCATGGCCAAACTTGGCCCTCCAGCTGTTTCGGGACTACAACTCCCATCATCCCTGACCATTGGTCCTGTTAGCTAGGGATGATGGGAGTTGTAGTCCCAAAACAGCTGGAGGGCCAAGTTTGGCCACGCCTGATCTAGGCCAATGCAGGAATATGCAGCGGGGAATATCCATGCGGGGATCGAACCTGCAACATTGGCGTTATTAGCACCAGGGTCCAACCAACTGAGCCAGACAACGCTTTGAGCAGGGGCAGGCACCGAACCCCACTGATGCCCTCATCAGGAGCATTCCTGGGCATCCAGAAACCATTTACAAATATATATATATCTTTGCATTTAGACAGGATCTCAGTTTAACCTTTGAAGTAGGTTGGCATTATTGTACTCCCCTGTGGTTGAGGTGAAACGTGAATGAGGCCCCATGGCAAGTCAAAGAATCCTAGAATTGTAAGAGTTGGAAGGGGACCCTCAGGGTCATCTAGTCCAACCCCCTGCAATGCGGGAACCTTTTGCCCAAGGTAGGACTCGAACCCACGACCCTGAGATGAAGAGCCTCGTGCTCTGCCAACTTGGCTATCCCAGGCTATAGCAATCTCTCGCACGGGGCTTAAATCTTATTTTGTGGCTCTGGTCGCGCTCGCACTTAAAACACACAGAGCGAATCCTAGGAACCGTAGTCAGTTGAGGGTGCTGGGAATTGCGGCTCTGTGAGGGGTGAAAACTACAGTTCCCAGGATTCTCGGAAGTGCGCTTTTGAGTGTGCTTCGAGCGCATGGCGCAAATGTGACCTCTCTGCTGCTGCTGCTGCGGTCAGCGTCCGATTGCCAACGAGAAAGAATATGGGGGAATAACGGGAACCGTTTCGGGTGGGTTCGACAGAAGCTGCGGTTAGCTAAAACAGCCGCACCTCTTGCACCACAGTTCGAAACATCGACGGGGCACCAGGATTCAAAGAAGCTGACCTGAACCCTTCCGTGTGATCGCGCCTCTTTAAGGCTTACCCGATGAGAAACTAGCAAGAGGGACCTAATATAAGGAAGGAGGGTCTCACAGACACTCCCTGTCTTGTGGTGTGCCCCATCTGAGCAAACAGGGGGGCTGCTCTGCCAACCTCCGTCCGCCCCCCCCCAGCCAGCCTCAACTTGCCTGCCTCCTTGCTGCCAGTCAGGTCTTGGCTCCACCTCTCATGGGCTCTGCCTCTTGCCTCTGGCGCCACCTAGTGCCGGCCTCCCTCCCTGCGGCCCAGCTGCTGGCCGCCTGCTTCAGAGCAGGGTTACTGCATTTGTAGCAGGAAACGTGGCTCCATGGGGGGTCAGGAGACCCCCCACCCCACCTGCAAGACCTCTGCCCCCACCCCAGCCCTTTACATGCTTGTGCCCGACACAGACCCCCCCCCTGGGTGGAGACCGACAAACTCAGGCGTTACCCGGAAGTGCCAAAGGGCACCATCTTCTCATGCAGCTATATTTTTAATTGGGAGGGGGGGTTGGATTCCTCCTCCTCCTCTTCCTCTACCAGCAAGAATTTCCCTCCGATGCCTCAGAAACCTCAGTGTGCCTCAGCGGAATAATGGGTGAAAACAACGGCTGCCACACAGCGATGGCAGGGGGCACGCAAATGCAAATTTATTCGTTCGTTTCCTTTCACGTCAGTCTGCGTGGATTTGGGGGGTGCGGGAGCAAAGTTGAGAAACACCTGCTTTCCCTTTTTTTGCGGGAAATTCCCTCATTCCAGCGCCGTTTCCCGTTGCAAAAGAAAGCTGACAGCTATGGCCGTTTCCCAATGCCAAAAAAAAGGAAGGTTGACAGCTCTGTAGGTTTTGACATGGCAATACCGAAGTTATTTTAATTTGTTGCCGCGAAAACCAGACCTGAAACAGCGGCCGTTCTCAGCTTCGGAGTTCCAGGGGTGAAATCTTGCTCAGGTTCTCTTCCCCCCCCCCCATTTGTGTGTACCCTCTGACGGCTTGACACAGCTCCCTCTTCAATTGTCACCTCTCCCTTCCTTCCTTTAGCTCTCCTTAAGGTCCGCACAGGCCTAGGGATGTGGGGTAGGGGGAGGGATTTCAACCCCGTTTGCATCTTAACGAGCGCCGATAACGTGGACCGAGACAGGGTCAATCCTTTGAAATGACCCACGCTTCTCCCGAATTTTGCAACTGTTCTCCAGACAAATCGTACGTGCGAATATGCACCTGATTAGGCGGAAACAGCCAAACGAACAAACAAACAGACCCACTTCACATTAAGCGGAAGCGCTTTCGAAAACGGGCCTGTTAAATCGAAAGCTAGGTGCGTCCGGAGAAATCCGCACCGAAATGCTGGAGAAGTTTCACGAGGGGGCTTTTTTTAAAAATAAAAAAAGAAGAAGACGAAAGTTGCAAATGGCTACAGAAATGTGGAGAACTGAATTTAAGATTGGGGGAAGAGAGAGAGCGGGGAACTGAAACTGATCCCTGTTAAGCTGGGGCATTACTGGAGGGGCGAAACCGCTAGGAGGAGGTTGGGAAGGTGGAGTGGCCGGTCCCGTTCCCTCTCTGGATCCTTCCCATTCCTCCCCCCCCCTCCTTGTTATCGTTTTAAAAATATGGGTGTCAGGAGGTGGACTTGGGCTCCTTTAAAACTTGAAACCCCTGGGACCTCCCCATCTCACCCCCCCCACTGCGACCCACAACAGGGTTGGGGAGGCGTCCCAAGTCAGACCTCTCAACACGACATCCTCTCCAATAACCAGGCCGTCTTTCCTGCCTCGTTTTGTTTCTCGTACTTGTTTTTGGGTTTTGCCAAATGGTGCTTTCTTTCCCCCCCCCCTCCCGATTCTTATTAATATTATTGTTATTATTATGGATGATGATGATGATGATAATCCATTAGCCAAGAGGCCCGCGTTTGCGTGTGCAGAGCTGAGAGTTGTGGTCCTTATCTCCTTCGCACCACGACCGTGACTTTCCTTCCGTGTACCGGCGGCCCGTTCGCGGAGGGGGAGCGTTGGGGGGGAGGTCGGCCACACACGGCACTGAGGCCGAGACCCGGCCGGCGTGGGGGGCCCCCGACCTTTTCATTTTGTATCATGAGCGACGGCAGCAATAAAGTTATTTTGGGTTAAAGTTCTGTGGCACTCTCCTTGTTTCCCAAATGCTTGGACTTGCCATCTCTAAATTGGGCTCTCAAGACAGGGAGGGGGGGTCCATGCTCTTGGTTCTCCAGAAGCGGCTTAGTCCTGCTGGCCACATGACCCGGAAGCTGTACGCCGGATCCCTCGGCCAGTGAAGCGAGATGAGTGCCGCAACCCCAGAGTCGTCCTCGACTGGACCTAGAATTATAGAATCCTAGAGTTGGAAGAGACCCCAAGGGCCATCCAGTCCAACCCCCTGCCAAGCAGGAAACACCATCAAAGCATTCCTGACAGGTGGCTGTCAAGCCTCCGCTTAAAGACCTCCAAAGAAGGAGACTCCACCACACTCCTTGGCAGCAAATCCCACTGTCCAACAGCTCTCACTGTCAGGAAGTTCTTCCTAATGTTTAGGTGGAATCTTCTTTCTTGTAGTTTGAATCCATTGCCCCGTGTCCGCTTCTCTGGAGCAGCAGAAAACAACCTTTCTCACTCCTCTACATGAGATCCTTTTATATATTTGAACACGGCTATCATATCCCCCCTTAACCTTCTCTTCTCCAGGCTAAACATACCCAGCTCCCTAATGGTCAGGGGTCCCTTTACCTTTACAGAAGGGCAGGAGTAAAATATCTCAGCAATGGCAGGGTATGGGGAGATTAAAGAGGAGGAGACAGGCAGTTTTAGCAACAAAAGGCAGCTTTATTCCATGGCGAAAGAGTTGCTGGTTCCCTTCTTACAGAAAGTGTTCCCTGTCCCCAACACACAGCACAGAAGAGGCCCAAACTCTGCCTTGAAGGCGAACTGTGGCCTGCACAATTCTTTCCAGAGCCCCCCGGGAAGGGGCATTTGCAGGATACCAACCTCCTTCCCTTCCACAGCCCTGGCCCAGTTTTCTGCCACCAACGAAGGAGGAATCTACTCCCTAACCATCCCTATGACTCCTGTCCCTTCCCCCCCCCCAAAAAAATTTCAATTTTTATTTTGGTTTCACCGTTTCTTAAACTAATGAACCTCAAATTTAATACCCATTTAAACGTTGACCTTTCTTCCACGGCGTTTCCATTTCCCCCTTCCACACCGCATTGTACTTTCGTTTATTCCGCAATTCCGTCGATACAATTATAATCGCATTTCTTCCGCTGCTCGTATTTTAATCCTGTCCGCGATTCCATTTAACACAGGGTGTTTTTTTCCCCCAAACAAGGGTCCCATTCTTCAGTATAAAATTCACCTCTCGGCCTCTTCTTTTTCTATCACTTTTGCCATTTCCGATACAGCCGTACCCCGGAAGCCGAATGGAAGCCCGACTTCCAAAACGTTCAGAAACCAAAGCGCTGCTTCCGATTGGCTGCAGGAAGCTCCTGCAGCCAATCGGGAGCCGCGCCGGACGTTCGGGTTCCAAAGAACGTTCGCAAACCGGAACACTCACTTCCGGGTTTGTGGCGTTCGGGAGCCAAAACGTCCGAGTACCAAGGTTTGGGCTGCCTGGACACCCAAGAGAATCACACATGACATACCAGGGTCAACGCAAAAGGAAGATGGTTGGGACAAGAGTTACGGGTGGAGGAGAAAGGTGGAGACAGGGGCTGCCTCACAGCACAATCAGGAGACTGAGACATTCCTACATTCGGGCACAAGCTAGGATTTTGTTTTATTTGGAGAGCCAGAACCAAATGAATTCCTTTTCTCCACTCTCTGAATTCGGTCTTCTGAATATCGCTTTAGCAGAGACATACATACAAGAAGTGGCATTATACCAGAACAGACCATTCATCCGTCAAGAAACACCGGGGGCAGCCGGCAAGGCGGGTTCCGGATGTGGCTGCACTACAACTCCCAGCAGCCAGCCAATGGTCAAGGGGGATGGGAGTTGTAGTCCATCCAGGTCTGGAGGGCCACAAATCCTCCATCATTTTGGACTCTCAGTTGTCCATGGAGGCGCAGGTCAATTCTGTATCCAGGGCAGCTGTCTCCCAGCTCCATCTGATATGCAGGGTGAGACCCTCCCTGCCCGCAGACTGTCTGGCCAGAGTGGTGCATGCTCTGGTTATCTCCCGCTTGGACTACTGCCATGCGCTCTACGTGGGGCAACCTTTGAAGGTGACCCGGAAACTGCAGCTAATCCAGAATGCGGCAGCTAGACTGGGGACTGGGAGCGGCCTCCAAGACCATATAACACCGGTCCTGAAAGACCTCCATTGGCTCCCAGTAAGTTTCCGAGCACAATTCAAAGTGTTGGTGCTGAGCTTTAAATCCCTAAACGGCCGCGGCCCAGTATCCCTGAAGGAGCGTCTCCACCCTCATCATTCAGCCCGGACACTGAGGTCCAGCTCCGAGGGCCTTCTGGCGGTTGCCTCCCTGCGAAAAGTGAGGTTACAGGGAACCAGGCAGAGGGCCTTCTCGGTAGTGGCGCCCTCCCATCAGATGTCAAGGAAATAAACAACTCTCTGACTTTTAGAAGACATCTGAAGGCAGCCCTGTTTAGGGAAGTTTATAATGTTTGATGTTTTATTGTGTTTTCAATATTCTGTTGGGAGCCTCCAAGCGTGGCTGGGGAGGCCCGGCCAGATGGGTGGGGTATAAGTAATTGTTAATAATAATGTTTGCTGACCCCTGTGCTATGGCCTAGTGGATCCCACCCCCCAGAGATCTAGCTGACCCATATTTTCCTCTCTAGCTCTCAACAGCTATAATCATCACAATTATATCTCACTTTGCATGTCATGAGTCCATCTCATATATTAAACTCCAGTAGCTCCTTTAGGGGTTGTTTTTTCAAAGTCTGGAACGGATTAATCCGTTTTGCATTGCTTTTTATGGAAAAGCGCGCCTTGGTTTTGGAACGCTTTGGTTTTGGAACAGACTAAGTTTGAGAACCAGGGGACCACTGTGTTATTATTAATTATGATTATGGAATAGGAGATCCCCATTTCTATCAGAGAAATGTTAGAGAGTGTGGCTGTTCACACCAGATTGCCGGCAAGGATTGATTTGTTTCCAGTTTGACTGGAAGAATGACAGCTCTGTTCTTCCAATAAAACTTCCTTCAACGCCCTTCCTCTCTCGAGACCTCGGAGCTTTCCTCCGCCCCTCGCTGCTGAAACATGCCTTTGGCGCCACCCCGCGGCATTTCGCCACCCCCTTGCCCACCCCCCTACAACCCTACAACCCCCTACCCCCCACGGCACAAGACATTTCAGGTCACAGCAAAGGGGGAGCCTGCTTCTTCCCCCGTCCAGAGACACAGAAAACGCGCAAGCAGTTGGATCAGATCTAAGATTCCCAGCCTCTCTCGGGGGAAGCGGATTTCAAAGGAAAATCCGAACAGATTTCCACCGCCACCCTCCCCGATTTGGATCGGAGCGCTTTTCAGTTTGTCCCAAGACTGCGCGGTTTAGCACTCTTTTCACCTGCACCGAGAAGCTCGGCGGGTGCCGTGTTTGAAACCGTGGTTGCCTACGACATCGCGAAACGGAAAACCTCCCCCCTCCATCCCTTCCCCCCCCACACACACACAACTAAAAACCCCACCGCCCACCCGCATCCCTTGAGAACAGTGACTTCGCTTCCCCTGGAGATGCCAAGGGTTTGCCCCTTTTCGGACACCATGCCTCGCCCGAGCTATACCAGGGCGTAATCAAACTGGCCCCTCTCCAGCCCCTCCTTGTGGTCGGTCCAGGACGAAGCGGGCATCCGGCTGTAAGGGTCCAGGAGGATGCGGAAGCACCGGACCATCAGCATCACCAAGAACGCCAGCAGGAGGATGACGAAGGCAAAGACTGTCTTCTGTTCCGCGTCCATCGCGAAGGGGCTGGGGACGGGCTCCACTCGCCCCGGGGACAGGAGCTCGTAATCCAGCGTCGAGGCGTTTTCCATCGCAGCTGCACAGCGATAGCTCCTCGCCAGGGGTTGTTTTCAGGCAGCAAGCATCTTCCACGGTCGTGTGTGTGTGTGTGATTTCTTATTGGGGGAGGGGAGCTTGCTTTCCAGAGATCTACTCCACGGCGGTGCCGCGCCGCTGACCAAACACCCCAGTTACCTGCGGAAAGAAGAGTTGTAACTTGTGACCATCGGGAAAACTTCGGTGTGTGTTGTGTAGCTACCCGAGCTGCTTCAGCAGTGCCGTCATGTGGTACTATGATTTGTATATGTCATGTGAGTGTCTGAGAAGTGTGAGAAAGAAGGAGGAGAGGAGGAATGTTTTGATGGTGTTTCCTGCTTGGCAGGGGGTTGGACTGGATGGCCCTTGTGGTCTCTTCCAACTCTAGGATTCTAGGAGTTTGGATTTGATATCCCACTTTATCGCTACCCGAAAGAGCCTCAAAGCGGCTCACCTTCTCCTTTCCCTTCCTCCCCCACAACAAACACTCTGTGAGGTGAGTGGGGCTGAGAGACTTCAGAGAAGTGTGACTAGCCCAAGGTCACCCAGCAGCTGCATGTGGAGGAGCGGGGAAGCGAACGCGGTTCACCAGATTACGAGTCTGCCGCTCTTAACCACTGCACCACACTGGCTCTGATTTATCTCTTCCTCCTGTGTTGTTGTTTTTGGAAGTTGGTTTCACTTCTGACTGAGTGTCGCATTTCTCTGCTGAGTCCATAGCACACAGACGTGCAGATGGAGTCTCTGTGTATAGACTGCAAATAAACGTAGTTTTAGAACTACTAGGTAAAGGTAAAGGGACCCCTGACCATTAGGTCCAGTCACGGACGACTCTGGAGTTGCGGCGCTCATCTCGCTTTACTGGCCGAGGGAGCCGGCATACAGCTTCTGGGTCATGTGGCTAGCATGACAAAGCCGCTTCTGGCGAACCAGAGCAGCGCACGGAAAAGCCATTTACCTTCCCGCCGGAGCAGTGCCTATTTATCTACTTGCTCTTTGACGTGCTTTCAAACTGCTAGGTGGGCAGGAGCAGGGACCGAACAACGGGAGCTCACTTCCTCGCAGGGATTTGAACCGCCGACCTTCCAATTGGCAAGCCCTAGGCTCTGTGGTTTAACCCACAGCGCCACCCGCGTCCCTCCAGTAGCACCTTAGAGACCAACAAAGTTTTTTCTTGGTATGAGCTTTCGTGTGCATGCACACTTCTTCAGATACCAGTACCAGATATCTGAAGTAGTGTGCATGCACACGAAAGCTCATACCAATAACAAACATACCTGGTCTCTAAGGTGCTACTGGAAGGAGGTTTGGAAATGTTAAAATGATTGTAAAACTAATGAAACGTGTGAACTTTAAATAAATATATATAAACTTTTTTAAAAAAAATGAAATTGCAAACAGGATTCGAAATCTGGGCAGCGGAAGAGAAATGACCACAATTGTAACAGAGAAAAAAAGTATGAGATTTAGATTTATGCTACATAATACTGCAGGGTGTGTGTGTGGAAATAAGGGTGGGAAGCAAGGGGGCAGGAGGGCAACTGCCCCCCCAATCAATCAATCAATCAATATCAATAAAAATCAATACAAATCTTAGGTTCTGTCCCCACCCCCAACAACAAACAACAAACACAACAACAACAACAACAACAACAACAACAACAACAACAACAACAACAACAAATTTTTATTTATACCCCGCCCTTCCCCGCCAAACCGGGCTCAGGGCGGCTAACACCAATAAAATCACAACAAAAACATAAAGCAATTCATTAAAATACAGATTAAAATACAATTTAAAATTAAATCCAAACTGCAGCCTCATTTTTAAGTAGCCCACCAACCACACCAAAAGAAAACAAAAAACCTGCTCCCCCTAACAAATTTCCTGGCTACACCCACGGTGGGAAGTCAAACCGTTAAGAGAAACATGTATTTAATGTTGATTTGTTAAAAATTTCTCAAAGGTAATAAAAAATCAATATAAAAAGAAAGAGGAAAGGAGGAAAAAGCAGGAAAGGAGAGAGAGACAGAGACACAGAATGACAGAAAGAGGGGGGGGAGGTGTATGGGGAGATTGCATGCCCCCATACCTTCAAGTTGCGGTTCCAGGAGGCTGGCAACTCTAGAACCAGAGAAAAAATTACTGCATCCAATCCCTTCTTCTCCAGCATCAGAACAACATCGTTGTCAGGCTGAGAGGCTGCAAAAGAGACAATGAATGAGTTGTAAGAGACCGTAACTGTGCCCCGAAATGACCAGGTGCACAGCCTGGGGGTCATTTTGGACTCACAGCTGTCCATGGAGGCGCAGGTCAATTCTGTGTCCAGGGCAGCTCCATCTGGTACACAGGATGAGACCCTCCCTGCCCGCAGACTGTCTCGCCAGAGTGGTGCATGCTCTGGTTATCTCCCGCTTGGACTACTGCCATGCGCTCTATGTGGGGCTGCCTTTGAAGGTGACTCGGAAACAACAACTAATCCAGAATGCGGCAGCTAGACCGGGGACTGGGAGGGGCTGCCGAGACCATATAACCCCGGTCCTGAAAGACCATTCTAAGTGTTGGTGCAGACCTTGAAAGCCCTAAACAGCCCAGTATACCTGAAGGAGCGTCTCCACCCCCATTGTCCAGCCTGGTCGCTGAGGTCCAGCTCCGAGGGCCTTCTGGCGGTTCCCTCCCTGTTAGAAACGAGGTTACAGGGAACCAGGAAGAGGGCCTTCTCGGTGGTGGCGCCCTTCCATCAGATTTCAAGGAAATAAAAAATTATCTGACTTTTAGATGACATCTGAAGGCAGCCCTGTTTGGGGAAGTTTTTATTGTTTGACATTTTATCGAGTTTTTAATATTCTGTTGGAAGCCGCCCAGAGTGTTAAGAAACCACCGATTTAAAGACGAATTCTCCAACGGCTAATGAAAAGCATATATAATGCCTTTTTGTCTCCAATCGCCCACTCAACTCCCCCTTTCCTTAAATTTTCATTTTGTGTTTCATGGAATAAAAATGTTCCTTTGCCAGCAAGAACTTCAGCTTCGTTTTGTTTGATATACTCAATTTCATCCGTGTTTATTAAAAGTCCTGTTCCCTTAGTAACTTAAAAAAATGATATCAATGACAGTATAAGTCGGGGGGGGGAGAGACAAAGAGAGACGGAGAGATGGAGATAAGGGAACACAATCAAAATGGGTTGCATGTTTTTCCAAAAGGAGATGTTTGTCAGGGGAGGGGAGAGGGAGAGAGAGGTTGTTTCTGGGGGGGGGGGGGAATGTTGTTGTTATATAGAATAAAGGTAAAGGTAAAGGGACCCCTGACCATTAGGTCCAGTCGCGGACGAATCTGGGGTTGCGGCGCTCATCTCGCTTTACTGGCTGAGGGAGCTGGCGTACAGCTTCCGGGTCATGTGGCCAGCATGACTAAGCCGCTTCTGGCGAACCAGAGCAGCGCACAGAAACACCGTTTAGCTTCCTGCCGGAGTGGTACCTATTTATCTACTTGCACTTTGACGTGCTTTCGAACTGCTAGGTTGGCAGGAGCTGGGACCGAGCAACGGGAGCTCACCCCGTCATTGCGGGGATTCGATCCGCCAAGCTTCTGATCGGCAAGCCCGAGGCTCTGTGGTTTAGACCACAGCGCCATCTGCGTCCCTGTCTAAATATATGAACCATGTGTCTGAAATAGTATGGGAGAGGCATCCTGAAGCCATTTCGACTCTCCCAATGACCTCAAATATCCCTCTGCAGAAAGGGAGGCAAATCCCATTGTATTTTTGCTTTTGCAAATCCTGTCTTAACAGCGTATTTAGGTACAGATAGGGTGAGCCTGTGGCTTGCACTCAGGAACTAAAGTAATAACCATCACAAAAGAATGGCCGGGCTGCCCAGGTAAAGCAATCAGTGACCATTATCAGGTATCCTAGGAGGGGTGAAAAGTCAGCAAGCACCCCACCCCCTAGAAGCTCTCCAAAATAACCATAGCGGGGAGGTGTGGGGGGCGAGCGATCAGTGGGGTTTTGCAGAAAGAGGAGCCCTAAATGGATTAGGTCCATGACAGTCCAGGACATTTTTCATCAAATCCCTTCCCCCTTTCCAGTACATAAAGAGAACAAAATGTCATTTTCCCTTGGTGGACCAAGAGACCCCCTACCACATGCGTTGCGTATTCCTTCCCCCAAACAGAATAAAATGAATGTTTATTATTACGGCCAAAACAGCCAGGCATACAATAGAATAAAATAAGATTCTAGTCCTCATAGAATCCTAAATTTGTTAATTCAGAAAGATAAAAGATAAGAAAATGATTTAAAACAGACGGAAGGATGAATCTGAAGTAAAGTACTATATGGAAGGTGGAAGTCACTGTATAGACTATTTGTATGGAACTGCAGTAATGCAGGGAGGAATATAGGAAAGATTAAAAAAAGTTGAATAATGTGTAACTAGAATTAATTACTGCTTTTTGTTTCCTTTGTTTGTATCTCTCTTGCATTGGAAGAAGTTACTTACGTGACTATACACTTAGTCTTACTTTTTCTTTTTCTTTTTTTCTTTTTCCTTTTCTTTTTTTCCTTTTTTCCTTCCCCCTTTTCTACTTTTTGTGGTTCTTATTTTTGTTGTATTTGTTGTTTTTGGTTTTTTTTTGTTTGGTTTTTTACCTTTTGTGGTTGTTGTTATTCCTTTGTATTTGTATCTGCGAAAGGTTTTTAAATTCGTGAAATTGTTAAATCTAAATAAAGTTGATATTATTTTAAAAAAAGAATCCTAAAATTGTAGAGTTGGAAGGGATCCCGGGGGTCATCTAGTCCAACCCCCTGCAATGCAGGAATCCTAGCTAAAACATCCATGACAGGTGGCCATTCTCTGCTTGGAAACCTCTAAGGAAGGAGAGTCCGACACCTACTCAGGGAGACTGTTCCACTGTCAAACAGCTCTAACTTCCAGAAGGTTCTTCCTGATGTTTAGTAGGAATCTCCTTTCTTGCGACATGAGGACACGGGTTCGAGTCCTACCCTCCAGGAGAAAACAAGCTCGTTCCCTCTTCCATATGACAGCCCTCTAAATATCTGAAGATGGCTATCGTATCTCCTCTTTTCCAGGGTTAAACATACTCAGCTCCTTCAACTGTTCCTCAAAAGGCTAACTTTCCACACCCTTGATCGTCCTGGTCGCCCTCCTCTGCACACCTTCCAGCTTGTCAACACCCTTCTTGAATTGTGGAGCCCAGAACTGGACACAGTATTCCAGGTGTGCTCTGAGCCGGGCAGAACAGAGTGGGACTATGACTTCCCTTGATCCGGACACTAGACTTCTGTTGACGCAGCCAAGAATAGCATTAGCCTTTTTCGCTGCTGCATCACACTGTGGACTCGTGTTCAGCTTCTGATCCACCAAGACCCCGAGATCCTTTCCACGTGTACTGCTAGTAAGTGAGGTCCCGAGTTCAATTCCTGGCACCTCCAGGTACAACTTGGAAAAACTCCACGGCTGAAATCCTGGGGATTGCTGCTAGCCAGAGAAGACAGTATGGAGCTAGATGGAAGAATGGCCTGACTCTGTTCAAGGCAACTTCTCATGCTCCTTACTCCGTGTGACCAGCAGGGGTTTCAACCCAGAGCCTTTTGATGTCTTACCTGGGAAATGAAACAGACTGGACCTTCTGCATGCAAAACAGGTGTCCTTCTGCTCTGCTAGCTCACCTTTCATGTCCCAACTCCGCCAGAGTCGATCTTATCGGCACGCAAAGCTTCCCCTCCCCAAACCTCACCTCGATTTGCTGCCGTCCTTGAAAAAGAAGCCTAAATATTCCACAGGGAGGGCCAAAGCTTTTCTTAACCATGCCCAGGTTGCAGGAGGGATGCTTGAAATCCAGAATTTAAGCCCCCGCCCCCGCAGCTCAGATGGGCCTCGTGGCATCTCCTTACGAGAACAGAGTTTACCATCTCTAGCAACCTGGTGCCCCCCCCCTGTAATCCTTCTGTTGCGTTAATCTATAATCCTGCCCTTTGGAGACAACCAGTGCTCCGGTTTATGGGATTAAGGTTTCGTTTCACGGAAACACGGCAGCTGATTGAAAACACCCACTGAGTTCGGCAGGGAGATCCATCCTATCGTGGATAAGCTTCCCGAGTGCCTCTCGGAGAATCATGAAATTGGGAGGGGACCACACATTATTCTTTATACCCCACCCATCTGGCCGGGTTTCCCCAGCCACTCTGGGCAGCTCCCAACAGAATATTCAAACCGCGGTAAAACATCAAACATTAAAAACTTCCCTAAACAGGGCTGCCTTCAGATGTCTTCTAAAGCTACCTTTGAAGGTGACCCGGAAACTGCAACTAATCCAGAATGCGGCAGCTAGACTGGTGACCAGGAGAGGCCACCAAGACCATATAACACCGGTCCTGAAAGACCTACATTGGCTCCCAGGACGTTTCTGAGCACAATTCAAAGTGTTGGTGCTGACCTTTAAAGCCCTAAACGGCCCAAGTATACCCGAAGGAGCGTCTCCACTCCCATCGTTCAGCCTGGACACTGAGGTCCAGCTCCGAGGGTCTTCTGGCGGTTCCCTCCCTGCAAGAAGTGAGGTTACAGGGAACCAGGCCTTCTCGGTGGTGGCACCTGCCCTGTGGAACGCCCTCCCGTCAGATGTCAAGGAAATAAACAACTATCTGACTTTTAGAAGACATCTGAAGGCAGCCCTTTTTTGGGACATTTTTAATGTTTGATATTTTATCGTGTTTTAAATGTTCTGTTGGGAGCCGCCCATAGCAGCTGGGAAAACCCAGTCAGATGGGCGGGGTGTAAATAATAAATTATTATTAATTATTATTATTTGTAGTAGTAGTAGTAGTAGTATTACTAAATCATCCAATCCAACCTCTTGCTCAGTACAAGCTGCAAACAGAGCATCCCTGTCCAGCAGATACCCAGCCTCTGCTTGAAATATCTGGGGTGAGATATCACATGCCCCTGCCCACTGCCTGACAGCTCTTACCATTAGGGACTTTCTAATGTTCAGCCAGGGACGTGGGTGGTGCTGTGGTCTAAACCACAGAGCCTAGGGCTTGCCGGTCAGAAGGTCGGCGGTTCAAATCCCCGCAATGATGGCGTGAGCTCCCATTGCTCGGTCCCAGCTCCTGCCCACCTAGCAGTTCGAAAGCACGTCAAAAGTGCAAGTAGATAAATAGGTACCGCTCCGGCGGGAAGGTAAACGGCGTTTCCGTGCGCTGCTCTGGTTCGCCAGAAGCGGCTTAGTCATGCCGGCCACATGACCCGGAAGCTGTACACCGGCTCCCTCGGCCATTAACGCGAGATGAGCGCCGCAACCCCAGAGTCGGACACGACTGGACCTAATGGTCAGGGGTCCCTTTACCTTTACCTTACTTCAGAGCAACAAATCATTCAAGGACGCAGCAAGCAACCTCCTGCTTTAGGAGTCCCAGAAACTTTTTTTAAAATGGGAAATATTTCTTCCTTGCAATAATTGAGCCATTCTCTCATGCCCTGGCACGCATCTCAGGAAATTACTGTCATATACAGCTGGAGCTGGACAGATCAGTCTGTTCCCAATCCAAGTCAATCTTGCAAGCGTTCGTGGGTTCACTCCGTCCCATTTCCAAATTAATGGTGTGTGTGTGTTTTCAACAACAAAAAAGGACAGACAAGATTTATATGCAAATATATATTTCATCACAAAATGTGGGCTGCGGTCAAATAAGTCCTGCTCAGAGTAGACCCATTGAAGTCAATGCCTAACTAAAGCCCGGTCATTTCAGTGGGTCTATTTTGACGAATATGGGTGGTATCCAACGCCAGCCCTACTCAGAGTAGACCCATTGAAGTTAATAGGCATGTCTAATTTGGCTTAATTACCTTTAAAGGGTCTGCTCTGAACAGGTCTTATTAGCCAGCTGGATACAACCCCAGGCATTTAAAGACACATTTTGTGCAGTATCCTGCTAAATTATACTCAGAGTACAGCTGCTTAAATTAGCGACCATGCCAATTAATTTCAATTAGTCCTAATTAGTCCTACTCATTTCAGTGGGTAGTCTTAACATCAGATACTGCCTGGACACATAAATGGTTGGAAACCTAAGTATTTCTATATGTGCTTTATCAGAAAATAGGGGGGGGTGCAGATGCGGGTGGCACTGTGGGTTAATCCACAGAGCTTAGGGCTTGCCAATCAGAAGGTCAGCGGTTCAAATCCCCGCAATGACGGGGTGAACTCCTGTTGCTCAGTCCCTGATCCTGCCCACCTAGCAGTTTGAAAGCACGTCAAAGTGCAAGTAGATAAATAGGTACCACTCTGGCGGAAAGGTAAACGGCGTTTCCATGCGCTGCTCTGGTTCGCCAGAAGTGGCTTTGTCATGCTGGCCACATGACCCAGAAGCTGTACGCCGGTTCCCTCGGCCATTAATGCGAGGATGAGCGCCGCAACCCCAGAGTCGGACACAACTGGACCTAACGGTCAGGGGGTCCCTTTACCTTTACCTTTAGACTTGCACATTTTTTCGTCACAAAATTCAGAAGAGTGCAAAATTCCAAGAACAAGAGATGCCTATTGCGCAGCTCTGCTTAAAGCATGGACCAAACCGGCTTCTCCTGCACCCCACCTCTATCGCCCCAAACTTCCGGAGGGCAAGAAAAAAAAAGTGCGGCACATACCTGTTGGGCAATGCAGTGCCCCTGCCTGCCAGCCCGCCCGTCCATCAGCCCCGCTGCCCGCCGCATGTCATCTCGAGGATGAAGGAGTCACCGCTCTTCCCCGGAGAAGACCACACGGAGGAAAGCTGCCCTTCGCAGACACCCCCAGACGGTTCCTATGGAGACACAGCATCAATTGCAGAAGCGAAAAGGTGGCTCCGGGAGAAGGGTACTCATCTTTGCAGAACCGGGAGAGGGAAAGGGAGGGAGGGATGGGGCAGATCTACCGCCCAGGGCTGAGTCGTGACTTAGGTGGGGCTCTCAAAAAGTCCGTGGACGAGAAGGAGGGAGAAGGGGGGGGTTGCTACTTGTGGCAGCAGTGATGCTGGAGCCCATCTGTCGCTGCTCAAAAATTGGGAGGGTTTTTTTTGGGGGGGGAGCAGAGTTTTATCCGCCTTCTGCTGGAATGACGAAGCGCACAACTTACTTAATCCATATTAGTCAGTCCGGTTTGCTTGCCGAGTGGATTTCATAACCCATAAATGACTGTTGTTATCACCAGGTTGCATCCAGCAACCTCTTTCTGCTATTCCTTAAATTTATTTGTTTTTGTTTTTTTACATTTCCTGCGTATTCTAAATTATCTTAGCTTGTTCTAGTTACAGGTGGGTAGCCGTGTTGGTCTGCCATAGTTGAAACAAAATAGAAAATTCTTTCCAGTAGCACCTTAGAGACCAACTGAGTTTGTTCTTGGTATGAGCTTTGGTATCTGAAGAAGTGTGCATGCACACGAAAGCTCATACCAAGAACAAACTCAGTTGGTCTCTAAGGTGCTACTGGAAAGAATTTTCTATTTTGTTTTAGCTTGTTCTGTTATTAACCTGCTTTAAATATGTGCTCTTTTGAAACTGCCAATGTCCTTAACCTGTTTACAGTTTG
This sequence comes from Lacerta agilis, assembly GCF_009819535.1. Lineage (NCBI taxonomy): Eukaryota > Metazoa > Chordata > Lepidosauria > Squamata > Lacertidae > Lacerta > Lacerta agilis. The sequence goes on along the minus strand of NC_046329.1, from coordinate 6,703,254 downwards.
CAAATATTCAATAAACCATTTCCATTCTTTTATAAAAAGTCTGCTACCTTGATTTCTGATTTCCCCCCGGTAAGTTTCACCATTTCTGCATATTCCGTAAGTTTTCGTATCCATTCTTCTTTCCCTGGGACTTCTTCTTCTTTCCATTTTGGGGCAAATAACACTCTTGCCATTGTAGTTGCACAAATGAATAAATTTGGGTAGTTCTGGCCCTATAATTCCCCAAAGCAAAGCTTCTGGGTTTTGGGTTTTGACAAATGTTGTTTTAAACATCTTTTTCAATTCATTATATATCATTTCCCAGTAAGCTTTAACCTTACTACAAGACCACCACATATGATAAAAAATACCTTCGTTCTCTTTGCATTTCCAATACTTATTTGATTCGGATTTGTACATTTCTGCCAATTTATTACCTATATATAACCTTTTCATGTGCTTTGAAGTTAATTCAGCACCTGGTGGGAAACACCTCCCTCTGAAGACAAGTCAAGCTTCTCGGACGCAAGAAATTCTTTGCCGATGGAAGGATTTTGCCAGGTCGATTACAGCGTTGGAGATGCAGAAGTCATTTCCCTAAGGCCTCGTTTCATGCAGGTGGGAAGATGGGGGGGGGAACAGGAGAAAGAGGCAGCAGAAACAGAGGGGGGGGGTTTAAAGGGAGATCGGACCAGCCTCCATCCCCAACTGCGGCCTCCTTCCAAACATGTCATTTGTCTCTCTGCACATGCTTTCTTCTTCATCCTCACTTTAATTATAAACCTTCTAATGTGGACGTCTAGGGGTCCTGGTGGACCGCAAAGTTAACATGAGCCAACAGTGTGATGCAGCAGCAAAAAAGGCTAATGCTATTCTAGGGGGGGAAATCAACAGAAGTCGAGTATCCAGATCAAGGGAAGTCATAGTCCCACTCTCTTCTGCCTGGGTGAGACCACACCTGGAGTCCCTTTGTCCAGTTCTGGGCGTCTCAGTTTAAGAAGGATGTTGAGAAGCTGGAAGGTGTGCAGAGGACGGAGACGAAGGTGATCAAGGCTCTGGAAACCAAACCTGATGAGGAACAGTTGAAGGAGCTGGGTATGTTTAAGTGTGGAAAAGAGGAGGCTGGGAGGAGATACAAGAGCCATCTTCCAATATCTCAAGGGCTGCCCCATGGAAAATGGGGGAAGCTTTCTTCTCCTGCCCCAGAGGGTAAGACTCGGAGCAATGAACTACAAGAAAAGAGATTCAGAACTAACATCAGGAAGGACTTTCTGACGGTGAAGCAGTGGAATCGGCTACACCAGAAGGCACTGGAGGTTCTCGAACAGAGGTTGGATGACCACCAGCCGGGGATTTTTCAGCTGTGATTCTTGCGTTGCAGTGGGTTGGACTAGATGACCACTGGGGTGCCTTACAATTCTATGGTAGTTTTATGCAGATGAGCGCATGTTCCATCGTTTCCACTTCATTATTGCCCCATTGATTGCACCGCTCTCTATTTCTCCTGCTTGCCAGATTTTTATTTATTTTTAATGATTAAGTTAGAATTGGCCCAGGAACAAGTTACAAGAGTTTTCAGTTCAAAGAAAGAAAGAAAGAAATTCTCTCCTTTCAGATTAACGATGACACCGGGGGGGAATCACAGGTACATCGATTAAAACCCAACTCAGAAAGGAATCAATGGCATCCTGCCGTCATCGCATTAGGATTCCTTTCAGGATTCCATCACGGCGGCCCGTGAGCACTCAGGCAAATCAGGAAGCGGCCGCACAACTATGTGAACTGAAAGCAGCGGGGATTTTCTGCAGGCTCAGCAGGGCTCCAAAGCGGAGAGGGGCCAGGAACAGGAACGTCCCGTTGCAATTGCGTAGGTGGTGCTGGAAAAAAGAAGATCAGGTATCCCCAGAGAGCAACTGCGATGCGGAGAACCCCATATGCAGGCTATTTGGATTGTGTCCCGAAACTTGGAGCCTGCAGACTCGCTCCTGGAATAACAATGGCTCCCAACAGAATATTAAAAACACGATAAAAGATCAAACATTAAAAACTTCCCTAAACAGGGTTGCCATCAGATGTCTTCTAAAAGTCAGGTGGTTGTTTATTTTCTTGACCTTTGCTGGGAGGGCGTTCCACAGGGCGGGCGCCACCACCGAGAAGGCCCTCTGCCTGGTTCCCTGTAACTTTGCTTCTCGCAGTGAGGGAACCGACAGAAGGCCCTCGGAGCTGGATCTCAGTGTCCGGGCTGGACGATGGGGGTGGAGACGCTCCTTCAGGTATACTGGACCACTTAGCGGTTTAAAGGTCAGCACCAACACTTTGAATTGTGCTCAGAAACATACTGGGAGCCAATGGAGGTCTTTCAGGACCGGAGTTACATGGTCTTGGCGGCCGCTCCCAGTAACCAGTCTAGCTGCCGCATTCTGGATTAGCTGCAGTTTCCGGATCACCTTCAAAGGCAGCCCCTGAGCTATCCTAACATATGAAAGATATCCTTGGTTAAGCATCCTCAGGTAGCATGAAAGATCTTTAAAAGGTAAAGGGACCCTTGACTATTAGGTCCAGTTGTGTCAACTCTGGGGTTGCGGCGCTCATCTCGCTTTACTGGCCAAGGGAGCCGTCGTACAACTTCCGGATCATGTGTCCAGCATGACTAAGCTGCTTCTGGCGAACCAGAGCAGCGCACGGAAACGCCGTTTACCTTCCCGCCGGAGTGGTACCTATTTATCTACTTGCACTTTGACGTGCTTTTGAACTGCTAGGTTGGCAGGAGCTGGGACCGAGCAACAAGAGCTCACCCCGTCACAGGGATTTGAACCACCGACCTTCTGATCGGCAAGCCCTAGGCTCTGTGGTTTAACCCACCACGCCACCCGCATCATGAAAGATCTTACTACTACAATATTTCCACTCTGCCTGGCGAAGATTCCCATGTGGTTTGGAAGCTTGCATCCTAGGCTGGTGGACGGAGCCATGTGTAACAAGAAGGCTGACTCATATCCGCCCCAAACACAAGCCCTCCTCGGGTATTTTGGATTCTGTCCCTAACTCGGCATAAGCAGACTCATGCCTGGACATCTTGGTTTTAATTAGCTGTGTTTTAGCATCATTGATTCCCCCCTCCCCTTTTAAAAAAAAGTTTCAAGACTCTTTGCAAAATCACCCAGGGAGAATAATTCTTCCCCACCTCCAGAAAGGAAAATGCATGTATATAATGCATGTGGGTGTGAATTAAAAAAGCACAAGCAATAATTGGATAATTTAAACTGCAGGCACACACACACACACACACACACACACAAACAACCCCTGGTGGTTTTTCATCTGGGACCTAAGCATGCCAACCTTCGGGTGATGTGTTTTAAAAAATGCAGAATAAAAAACCCACACAACCCACACTTAAAGGAGGGTGTGAATGGGAAGGATACAGAAAAAATGAAATCGTGCATCTATCAAGAAACAGGCTGTATAGCAGGATCTCTCGCACCCGGCAGGTTTTGCCAAGCTCCCCCCGCGAGTTCTTAATGGGATTTGTTCGTTTCTTTTGTATTTCTAATGAGTGCGGCAGTAGAAATACGCTCCATTGTGGGAGTTGATCCTGGAGGGAGCAAGCGCCACGTGTGTCTCTCCTCTCCTCTCTCCCCCCCCCCCAGCCCTGCCGGAGGTTGATTGACAGGGGAGCTGTTCTTTGCTGATTCATAGATTTCTCTCTTTCTCTCTTTCTCTCTCTCTCTCTCTCTCTCTCGCACACACCTCCATCTGCAGAACAGCCCAGGGAGGTTGTGGACGGATGCCGTTAGCAACCAGCAGAGGGAAGTGGGGCGGGTTATGGAGGAACGTGGGAACCTGTCACAGCACCTACCTAGCTTCTGCACTGTCCAGAGTTTCAGGAAGGCGGGGGACATTTGCATCCCTAACCGGGGTGGATCCAGGGACATTCTGCAGGCAAGCAGGTGCCCTATCATGGAGCAAATGTTGTCCCCCCCCCCCCGGGTCAGCTTGGACAACCTGAGAACTGGGCTGAAGCAGGCTCAAACAGAAAGTAGGTTCACTAGGGGCACCCCAAAAAATGGCATTTGGGTGCTGCGAGCGCCTCCGTCTCCCCATGGGTGCCAACAGAAACTTTTGCTTTCTCTTAGCAGCGTCAATTCACCTTCCTTCTTCCACCCCCACCCCCCCCCAAAAAGGAATACACGTTGTGCCAAATCAACCCTTGACCACCACCCCCCCACAAAATATTTGAGTGGCCGGGTTACCCCCCCCCTCCAAAGTGGATTGCCATTCAAATGGTGCGCATGTGCCTTGCGATCAGTTATGTGATATGGGGCTTACTTGACCCCCCTCCCCCATTTTTTTAAATTCAAGTCGGCACCGCCGCCACCCCGGTCCGGCTCAGAGCTGACCCAGTGAAGTTGGCTGGCGTGGAGAAACTTGTGTGTCCACCCATAGAAGCCCCCCCCCCCCCCAGTAAAATATTGGATGGGGCGACCAGTTCCCCCCACCCTCACCCAAGTTGATGGGCATTGCCATACAAATGTGCGTGCGACTGATTATGCAGGGCGGGGCTTCCCTGCACACCCCCTACCCCTATATATATAAAAAACATGAAGATCAATTTAAAAAAAGATTTGGCATTGTGTGTGTGTGCCAATTTTTTTTTTAATGATCTTCATTTTTTTTTTTTACAAATTGGCCACTAGTTAAAACAAATTTAACATCCGCCCCCCCCCCAATTATTATTTTTTAAATTCAAGTTGGCACCCCTGCGTCCATCAATTCCACTGGTCAAAAACTTGCTCTGCCTCTTCCCTCGCTCAGCCCAGGCTCCCCTGCTCTGACTGGCAGCATCTTCTTCTGTGCGTCCCCCTGCTACCTGTTCCTTCTTTCCAAAAACTGGGTGTGCCCGGCGAGGCTGGCACTCGGCACCCCGCTCCCTCTCCCGGCACCCCCTGCTGCTGCCGCTGCACCCGCCAGCCCGGACCTGGGTGCTCCCTCCTCCCTGGCAGCTCCCAGCCAAAACCACAGAGCACCATCATCGCTCACCTTTCCCTCTTTCCCCCCTCCTGGGAGGCGAGGATGCTGCGTGCGCCCACCTGGGCGCGGGAGGAGCGGGCAGGTGTCTCCGCGCGGCGGCGCATCCCCGGCTCTTCAAGGCGCCCTTGCCGCCGCCCGGCCAGACTGCATCTCCTCCGGCTCCATCATCTGCAGAGGAGGCGCCGTCGCCTCTCGCAGGTGCTAGGCAAGCTCTGCGTTTTTGAATTCCACCCGGCCTTCCCCATTGGCTGCGGAGTTGCCAGGGGGCGGGGCAGGAAAAGGAGTGCTGGGGACGAGAGGGGGGGGGAGAGAGAGAGGCACAATGAGGACTAGCCGCTTGCTGGGAAGCCTGCGCTTTCTCCGGACGCGTGGCTGGTTGGAAACACCGGCAGGACTGCAATCAGTGCCGGATTTACATCCAGGTGAAACTCGAAAAATTAGAATATCGTGGAAAGGTTCATTTCTTTCAGTAATTCAACTTAAAAGGTGAAACTAATATATGAGATAGAGACTCATGACATGCAAAGCGAGATATGTGTCAAGCCTTTATTTGTTATAATTGTGATGATTATGGTGTCCGGCTGATGAGAACCCCAAATTAACAATCTCAACTTTGGGGTTTTCATCAGCTGTATGCCATAATCATCACAATTATAACAAGCAAAGGCTTGACATATCTCGCTTTGCATGTCGTGAGTCTATCTCATATATTAAACTCCAGTTGCTAATGAAAACAATTGCTTACATAAATGGACTTTTCCGCGATATTCTAATTTTTCTAGTTTCACCTGTATAAGCTAAACAAGCTATAGCTTAGGGCCCCCCAAAAAAATTTAATGGGGGAAAAAACCCTGGATGTACATTTCCAAAATATAAGATAACAAATAAAATAAAACGTACAGTTATTATTTCATGTTATAGCAAGTTTCAATCTATGAGTCTTTGTAAATTGTGTTTTTAAAGGGACTTTTGTTATTGTCAAATGCCAATGTGTTTGCATTATAAAGTTTCGTTATGAATAAAAAAAAAATCATTTTAAGTTAGAGCTTAACAATTACCGGTATTTCAATCTTAATATACATTAATTATATACATTTATATACATAATCTTAATGTACTTGGCCAATAATAAATTATTCCTATTATTCCTATACTTCTTCTTAATTGTATTTCACTATTCATATACTTCTTAATTGTATCTCAGTTCAATAATGGCTTTGATAAAAATACATGTTTTGCTATGTGCAAATGGCTTTAGATACCTATTAGGTCCATAGGGAGAAAAGCAATGACAAACCTAGATAGCATCTTAAAAAGCAAAGACATCACCTTGCCGACAAAGGTCCATATAGTTAAAGCTATGGTTTTCCCAGTAGTAATGTACGGAAGTGAGAGCTGGACCATCAAGAAGGCTAATCGCCGAAGAATTGATGCTTTTGAACTATGGTGCTGGAGGAGACTCTTGAGAGTCCCATGGGCTGCAAGAAGATCAAACCTATCCATTCTCAAAGAAATCAGCCCTGAGTGCTCACTAGAAGGACAGATCCTGAAGTTGAGGCTCCAATACTTTGGCCACCTCATGAGAAGAGAAGACTCCCTAGAAAAGACCCTGATGTTGGGAAAGATGGAGGGCAAAAGGAGAAGGGGACGACAGAGGATGAGATGGTTGGACAGTGTTCTCAAAGCTACTAACATGAGTTTGGCCATTCTGAAGGAAATCAGCCCAGAGTCTTCTCTTCTCATGAGGTCGCCAAAGTCTTGGAGCCTCAACTTCAGGATCTGTCCTTCCAGTGAGCACTCAGGGCTGATTTCTTTAAGGATGGATAAGTTTGATCTTCTTGCAGTCCATGGGACTCTCAAGAGTCTCCTCCAGCACCATAATTCAAAAGCATCAATTCTTTGGCGATCAGTCTTCTTTATGGTCCAGCTCTCACTTCCATACATTACTACTTAGAACAAACTTAGTTGGTCTCTAAGGTGCTACTGGAATAAATTTTTAAATTTTTTATTGTGCTTTGTCCTTAATGTTTTTGGAAACCGCTTACAGGTTTTTTCTTTCGGTTAAGCGGCATAGCGGTTTTGTTAGATAAATCAAATAAATCTGTCGAACTCTGGCAGTACCCCTCGCTCGCCTGGACTGAGGAACAAGAAGGGCGTGGTGTGAGCATTCCTACCGTACAAGGGTAGTATTTGCATTCATTGCCCCACCCACTTTGGCCACTGGCCCCCACCCACCATTGCTAAGTGGCCCCTGGAAAAGTTGTTCAGGAGGAAACGTGGCCCTCAGACTGGACTGATAGAAGTTCCCTGGCCCTGATTTAAATTCTGTGTTTGGGGGGGAAATATCTAAGCACCGGGATATATTCTTCATAGAATCGTAGAATTGTGGAGCTGGGCCCTTTCCAATTCTGTAATTCTATGATTCCAGATGCACCAAACACCCTAAATTTCCTCTCCTGGGTGCACCCCAGTGATCCCCAGTTCAGTCTGCCACATTTCTAGGAAGGGCTGGGAACTGGCACAGTAGATTGCCTCCTGTCTGAAATAATCAAACATGCCTTAAAGCATTTTGTTTCGTGTTGCCTGTTGCCTTACAAATTAATTCCCTGCTGTGTCTGCATTCTAGCAGAGAGGATCTTTGCATTCTGCCGACCGACCTAGGAGCAGAGTCCAGAGGATGCTGCAGGAGGGTCTCCATGGCAACCGCCTCCGGGGGCCAGCCAATCAGCTGTGCCAAGGGATAAGGATGCTGCTGTGCTGTCAACCACAGGGGGCCAGGGTTACAGGAGAATGCCCTGGGCATTCTTGAGCAGATGTGGTATTAGCATGTCAGGAGACACCCCACAGAGTTCTTGGGCTGCATCCAACTGTGTCTTACTCAGAGTAGACCTAAGTCAGTCATGCCCGTTCATTTCAGGGGTCCCGTTCCGAGTAGGGCTAACGTCCCTTGCGTCTAACGACAGCAACAACGGTTTCATCCCGACGAGATTGCCCCGTTGAAACTGAGGGGTGGGAGATTTGGGGTCAGGCCAAAGGAAAGGCCCCCTTCATGGATCACTGCCTTGTCGTGGCGAAAGGGCTTGAATAACTCAGAGAAGCTATGAGCTGTGCCGCGCAGGGCCACCCAAGACGGACAGGTCATAGCGGAGAGTTTAGACTAAATGTGATCCACCCGGAGAAGGAACCGGCAAAACCACTCCAGTATTTTGCCAAGGAAACTCCGTGGACATTTTAAAAAAAGGAGAAGCTTTGAGAAGAAAGTGAGAGTTTCTAAGGCATGCTCTGGTTCATGATGGGGTCACGGAGAGTCGGATACGACTAAACAACAAAAAGCAAAGACTCCAGCTGCAGACACAATCTACCTGCAAAGCCCTTCCAGAGCAGGGCCAGTTCACCCATGAGCAGAGGCGTAGGAAGCCTCTTGGGCGCCTGGGGCGGTGTTGCTGCGCCGAGGCACCCCCTGGGGGCGGGGCGCCCTGACGTCGCGACGCATGCGTCAGGACAGACTGCGCATGCCCAGGAATCTGGGCCTGCGCAGCCCATCCCGCCGGCGCTGCTGCTCCAGCGGCGAGCTTCCCCCTCCGTGCTGCTCTAAATCAGCACTGACGGGGCAGCCCCACGAGCCGCATATTGCATGGGGCAGCCCCATAGCGGCACTGGCGGATGATCCCAGACGGGCCTCAAGGCAGAGCGGCTTCATTCCACGCCATGCTCGGGGGCTGCCAGCGGGGCGGGGCGGGCCTGGCCCAAGTGCCACCCCCCTCCCCTGGAACCCGGGGCAGACCACCCCGGCGCCCCCCCTCGCGACGCCCGTGCCCATGAGGCAGGGTGAGCCAACAGCCTCGGGCAGCCGGATGCACAGAGGCAGCGGATCTGGCCTCCATGGAATGCTGCAATTGCCGCGACGGTTGTGCCACACTCCTCGGAGGCTGGTTCTGTCTCCATGCCACCTCCACCGTGGCCTCTTGGTCAATACGAGCCACTGCTAGTCTCCCCAGACCCTTGTCGCCAAGGTAGATCTTTATTCCCTCTTGTTCCTAATGTAGATTAATAATAATAATAATAATAATAATAATAATAATAATAATAATAATAATAATACACGGCCCATCTGGTGGCTGGGTTCCTCCAGCCACTCTGGGCGGCTCCCTACAGAATATTAAAAGCACAATAAAACATCAAAATTCCCTAAACAGGGCTGCCTTCAGGTGTCTTCTAAAAGTCAGGCAGTTGTTTATTTCCTTGACATCTGATGGGATTAATAATAATAATACACGGCCCATCTGGTGGCTGGGTTTCTCCAGCCACTCTGGGCGGCTCCCTACAGAATATTAAAAGCACAATAAAACATCAAAATTCCCTAAACAGGGCTGCCTTCAGGTGTCTTCTAAAAGTCAGGCAGTTGTTTATTTCCTTGACACCTGACGGGAGGGGGCCACCACCGAGAAGGCCTTCTGCCTGGTTCCCTGTAACCTTACTTCTAGCAGGGAGGGAACCGCCAGAAGGCTCCTGCCAGTCAGAGCAGGGGCAATTGCCCCTGTGGGCCCCCCCCCACTGCCTCCTGACGGTACAACTTTAAGCAAACTCTGACTCCCAGCAAAAGCGCACGCAGCTGTCTTTTCCTGGAGATGTCAGAAGGTCATCTGCCATCGGCGAGGGGCTTCCCGCACGAACCACCTCGTTCTTTTTCAAGGTCTGAGCTCCAGTCCCCAGGGAATCTCTGTCCTCGGAGCCGAAAATTATGCATGTTGCTGGTGGTGAAGAGCAGAGCTGGGTGGCAGGCAGCTGTCTGCCTTGCCAAGAGTTGTGCTTTAATGAGAATAAAAAGCAGGGGGAAGTTAGAGAACCACATTCTTGTCGCTATCAAAGTTTTAGTGGAGGTGCATGGGTGATACATGAAGTAATCGACCTTCCGCTGCATATGATGTTCTCTGTCGCCTTGCAGGCAGGGACCTGATCCGGGGAAAGCATTGCCCCACCCTCTCTGACCTCCCTTTCTTTTTTATAAAGTTTTTTTTTTGTTTGTTTATCGGTTTTACATGGTTTTATACATTTAAACTTTTGTCCATTTCAAACATTAAAACAAAAGCTTCTTTCGAAGCTTCGGACCTCCTTCCCTCCCTCCGTGGGTTCCATATTTAAAATAAAAATTTCTGCATTTTTTTAAAACCATAATCCATCTGTTATATACAGGTGAAACTCGAAAAATTAGAATATCGTGGAAAGGTTCGTTTCTTTCAGTAATTCAACTTAAAAGGTGAAACTAATATATAGTCCATCATCTTGGTTCTTCTTCTTCTTCTTCTTCTTCTGGTTCTTCTTCTTCTTCTTCTTCTTCTGGTTCTTCTTCTTCTTCTGGTTCTTCTTCTTCTTCTTCTTCTTCTGGTTCTTCTTCTTCTTCTGGTTCTTCTTCTTCTTCTTCTTCTTCTTCTTCTTCTTCTTCTGGTTCTTCTTCTTCTTCTTCTGGTTCTTCTTCTTCTTCTTCTTCTTCTTCTTCTTCTTCTTCTTCTTCTTCTTTCCCTTCGTAGCCAAAGTAAGATTGACTCCCATAAACACGGTTTTAACAAGGAGTCCGTAAGTGACTGTGAAGGCCAATTCTGGATCCACACTTCCTTCCACAGTGGGGACATTGTGGGTGGGAGTTGATCCCGGTGAGGGTTTGCCAAGCGTGCCTTCCTCTTAGCACGTTTCTCCCTCTCGTCCTGAGTTCGAGTGTCTTCAAAGCCCACGGCACCTTTGGCCAAGGCTGTTCTCCAACTGGAGCGCTCGCAGGGCAGTGTTTCCCAGTTGCCGGTGTTCTTTTTGGTCTTTAAACCTCTTTTGTTGACCACCAGCATTACACTTTCCATTTTTAAGTTCAGAATAGAGTAGTTGCTTTGGAAAACGATAATCAGGCATCTGCACAACATGGCCAGTCCAACAAAGTTGATGTTTGATGAACACCTTCAGTTGGTGCTGGGAGAAAAACTTCCACCTGAAACCCTGGAGAGCCATTCAGGAGAGCCAAGTGTAAAAAAAGATAAATTCTGCTGGCCGTTGTGCAACTCAAAAATAGCTGCTTCCCAAGGTTTTAATCCTCCGATGGCATCCTCCAGAATCTCTTCCCTCCATGCACCCACTCCTGTAAAGCTTTGATTCCTGCTATCGATCATGAAATAGCGGTTGTTGATGTCCAGCATGCCCGGCGCCCCCGCCAAATTGTTTTGTTCTGCAGCTTTGTTGCAAATACATTTCAGGCTATTAAACGCCACCCTTTCTCCACCCAGCCAGCCGAGTCATAAATATGTCAGTAACTTGCTGGACTTTGCCATCTTGCTCTGAGTTACTCTGCTTTCTTTTCCTGCTATCAGCAAAACGGGACACTCTCACGCTGAAAAGCAATTTGCTGAGTGTTTCAGGGACGGCCTCTCCCTCTGCCAACCTTCCGCCCGCCCTTCCCCAAAAATCCCAGGCCTAACAGTGACTACTTTGCCCTGGGAAGACCAGCTGTCCTCTTCTGCCAACTTCCCTATTAAATCTTCATTTGATCATTTAATCTTCGTCTGCCAGCTCCTCCGTGACATGCAAGCTACCTTGGGAATAGCTGCCTGCTGCCAGCATAAATTCTATTGTCTGGACCTGTTGCCAGAGAATCCTGGAGCTCATCGGGAAGAAGAATTTGGATTTGATATCCTGCGTTATCACTACCCGAAGGAGTCTCAAAGCGGCTAACATTCTCCTTTCCCTTCCTCCCCCACAACAAACACTCTGTGAGGTGAGTGGGACTGAGAGACTTCAGAGAAGTGTGACTAGGCCAAGGTCAGCCAGCAGCTGCATGTGGAGGAGCGGAGACGCGAACCCGGTTCACCAGATTACGAGTCTACCGCTCTTAACCACTACACCACACTGGCTCCTTCCTCGTGGGTTCAGTCCAAAGGAGAGCAAAACACAGCTACATCTAGGGAGGGTGATAATCTGGGGGCGCTGACTCAGAGGGGCTGAACCCCTTTGAGCCCCCCAATATTTGCTAGCGAGGGATGAGCCTCCAATGTTTGTCTGCCTGGGCATCATGTGTGACGTCACCACTCTGTTGCGCACAATGCCCAGTCATCGGGCAGTTGCGGGAACCAGGAATGTGGCGGCACCTTCTCTTGCCACTGCCATGGGCTGGAGGCTGCTTCCCCTCCATGGCAGTAGGCACGGGATCCGCCGGGCACCATGCTTGACGTCGCACACGACCCGTGGACATGGAGAGCAAAATCAGATCCGTCCGTCCCCAATCTCCCTCCTGAGTCGGCGCGGCTAGTGATAATCCCGAGTGAGAGACAGGTCATTGAGAAGGAGGGACAGGTGGGTAACTCCAGTGTCACCGTGATAATCCCGGGGGAGGGAGGGATCATTCAGAAGGAGGGACAGGTGGATAATTCCACTGTCACAGTGATAATCCCGAGTGAGGGGTAGATCATTCAGAAGGAGGGATAGGTAGATACCATATTTTTCGCTCCGTAAAATGCACTTTTTCCCTCCTAAAAAGGGAAACCGTCTGTGCTTCTTATGGAGTGAAGGCTCCCTGTCAAGCAAGCGGCGAGAGGCAGGGGGCGACGGGCAGCGGAGATGCTGCTCGTTCCTCCCCGCCTCCATTTGCAAAAGCAGGCTGTGCGCGAAGCTAGCGGTTCTCCCCCTTGCTTTAAAGCCAGCTGGGGACAAGGGGTGGACCATAGCGTTCTCCCCTTCTCCCCAGCTGGCTTTAAAGCCAGCGGCAAAGGGGCGGGGGAGGAAGGAGGAACGTCCCCACCCCACCCCTTTGCCGCTGGCGGCGGCGGCTGCAGAGGAGGAACGTGCAGCCCAAAAGCTGCTTTCTCCTCCTCCGCAGCCGCCACCAGGTTTGAGTCAGAATATTTTTCCCTTGTTTTCCTCCTTTGAAAAATAGGTGCGTCTTATGGTCCGGTGCGTTTTGCGGAGCGAAAAATATGGTAATTCCAGTGTCACAATGATAATCCCGAGAGAGGGATAGATCATTGAGAAGGAGGGATAGGTGGATACTGGTAATTCCAGTGTCACAGTGATAATCCCGAGCGAGGGATAGATCATTCAGAAGGAGGGACAGGTGGATACCGGTAATTCCAGTGTCACGGTGATAATCCCGAGCGAGGGATAGATCATTCAGAAGGAGGGACAGGTGGATAACTCCAGTGTCTTAAGTGAGGGAGAAAAACATTTCTAGATGCTGTGCATCATTTTATGCTTGTCTAATCACGCCTTTCTCACACTTTACATGGGTGTGTGTGTGTGTGTGTGTAGGTAGTTTCTTGCTTTTCTTCAAGAAGCAGATTCCATCTGCATAAAAAAAACTTTTTATGATTGTTCATTAAGCCTCCGAAAGACACGATCGCAAAAGAGGCATGATTCATCAGCTTGGAATGGGTGCCACAGGAATTAATTAACTCCTTTTTTAATGCTCTCTGTGTGTCCCCCCCAGCTGCAATAGGTAAACTACCCTCTTGCATTTTGCACCGACCTGCTGACTTTGTCAAGTTGCACCTTTTCTTAATGTCGCTTATTAAAAATCTGTATTAATTAAGTGCAATGGGGCAAGGGGAAGGGGGAATTCCTGCCTGGAAACTTTGCAGCTTTCTGCAAATGTGGAAGACACACCCGGAGACTTTTTCACACCCAAGATGCACATTTTTGTAAGGGCCCGCCCTATTTTTGTGATTGCAAGTTGTTTTAAACTTCATTTTAGATTGTTGTAACCTGGACCCTTTTTCCGGAATTAGGATTGCCGGAAAAAATATCAACAACCTCAGATATGCTGATGATACTACCTTGATGGCAGAAAGTGAGGAAGAATTAAAGAACCTTTTAATGAGGGTGAAAGAAGAGAGCGCAAAATATGGTCTGAAGCTCAACATCAAAAAAACTAAGATCATGGCCACTGGTCCCATCACCTCCTGGCAAATAGAAGGGGAAGAAATGGAGGCAGTGAGAGATTTCACTTTCTTGGGTTCCATGATCACTGCAGATGGTGACTGCAGTAACGAAATTAGAAGACGCCTGCTTCTTGGGAGAAAAGCAATGACAAACCTAGACAGCATCTTAAAAAGCAAAGACATCACCTTGCCGACAAAGGTCCGTATAGTTAAAGCTATGGTTTTCCCAGTAGTGATGGATGGAAGTGAGAGCTGGACCATAAAGAAGGCTGATCGCCGAAGAATTGATGCTTTTGAATTATGGTGCTGGAGGAGACTCTTGAGAGTCCCAGGGACTGCAAAAAGATCAAACCTATCCATCCTCAAAGAAATCAGCCCTGAGTGCTCACTAGAAGGACAGATCCTGAAGTTGAGGCTCCAGTACTTTGGCCACCTCATCAGAAGAGAAGACTCCCTAGAAAAGACCCTGATGTTGGGAAAGATGGAGGGCACAAGGAGAAGGGGACGACAGAGGATGAGATGGTTGGACAGTGTTCTCGAAGCGACTGGCATGAGTTTGGCCAAACTGCGAGAGGCAGTGGAGGATAGGCGTGCCTGGCGTGCTCTGGTCCATGGGGTCACGAAGAGTCGGACACGACTGAACGACTGAACAACAACCTGGACCGAGAACTTATGGTGAAGGGAAGGTACTAAAATCGCCATCCTCATCCAGCTCCCTCCTCCCTGTAGCACAGTCTTGTACAGTGGTTAGAGGGTCACGCTAGGACCTGGGAGACCAGTTAAAATCCCCACTTGGCTGAGAAGCTCACTGGCAGACCCTGGGCCTCTCAGCCTGGCCTACCACACAGGGTCGTTCTAGGGATGAGGATGGGGAGAACAACATTTGCTAACTCCAAGTCCTCGGAGGAAAAAGTGGGGTGTATACAGGTGAAACTCGAAAAATTAGAATATGGTGGGAAAGTCCATTTATGTAAGCAATTGTTTTCATTAGCTACTGGGGTTTAATATATGAGATAGACTCGTGACATGCAAAGCGAGATATGTCAAGCCTTTGCTTGTTATAATTGTGATGATTATGGTGCTCAGCTGATGAAAACCCCAAAGTTGAGATTGTGAATTTGGGGTTCTCATCAGCTTTACGTCATAATCATCACAATTCTAACAAGCAAAGGCTTGACATATCTCGCTTTGCATGTCATGAGTCTATCACATATATTAGTTTCACCTTTTAAGTTGAATTACTGAAAGAAATGAACCTTTCCACGATATTCTAATTTGTCGAGTTTCACCTGTATAATTGGAATAAATGAGTAAATGGATGAGAGGAAAGCGAGACCAAGAAAGGATAGAGGAGAAAGTGGGTGTGCAGGGGAGGGACGGGAAAATCTGAAAAGCTTCAGTTTCCTTCCGTTTCCAGTTTTTCCAACCTTAGATTACATTTCCACATCAGTTCGAGATTCTTTTTTAAAAAAGAAGTTTGCATCAAAACCCACCATTTTTTTTGTCCACAGTTTTGCCCAATTACACATTTGTGTGGTTTTTTTTGCGAAGGCAATCTCGGCTAACGCAAAGCGTCTTTGTATCGCCGGCTCAAGTTGTCTTGAAAAAGGTATCACGGTCTGAATGCTGTACCGGCGTCGGAACATTTGTCAGAATATATCACCCAGCTCTAGTCGGTAGAGAACGAGATTCTTAAGTTTCGGAGCTGTGGGTTCGAGATTCCTGCATTGTCTGGGGTTGAACCCTTGCCGTCCTTTCCAACTCTACAATTCTATGAACACACACCCACACCACCACCAAAAGAAAAAGTTTCAAAACTTTTCAAAAGTTTCAAAACTTTTAAACTTCTTGGCAAGACTCCCATCCAGAATTGGGAACTTCTTGCCTGCCTGTAAAAAAAAGGTAAAGGACCCCTGGATGGTTAAGTCCAGCCAAAGGCAACTATGGGGTTGCGGCACTCCTCTTGCTTTCAGGCCAAGGGAGCTGGCATTTGTCCGCAGACAGTTTTCCGGGTCATGTGGCCAGCAGGACTAAACCGCTTCTGGCGCAACGGGACACTGTGACGGAGCGCACGGAAATGCCGTTTACCTTCCCATCACAGTGGTACCTATTTATCTACATGCACTGGCGTGCTTTTGAACTGCTAGTTTGGCAGGAGCTGGGACCAGAGAAATGGGAGCTCACCTCGTCACGGGGATTCAAACCGCCGACCTTCGCATCGGCAAGCCCAAGAGGCTCAGTGGTTTAGACCACTGCCTGTTTGTGGAGGGAACCCCATGGCAGGAAAAAGAAGAAGAAGAGTTTGGATTTGATATCCCGCTTTATCACTACCCGAAGGAGTCTCAAAGCAGCTCACATTCTCCTTTCCCTTCCTCCCCCACAACAAACACTCCGTGAGATGAGTGGGGCTGAGAGACTTCAGAGAAGTGTGACTAGCCCAAGGTCACCCAGCAGCTGCATGTGGAGGAGCGGAGACGCGAACCCGGTCCCCCAGATTACGAGTCTACCGCTCTTAACCACTACACCACACTGGCTCTCAGGACAGCTGGTCAAGCTGCTCACTCTGCCCTGCCCCCCACTGCTGTACAGAGACACTGGGACAAGCAAGCTGACTATACATATTTAATTTAAAGAGGTGGTAGAAGAATCTATTGCCATGATACCACTTGCCCAGATCAGGCCGAATCCGAGTGTTTGGGGCAGGCGGGGTGGAGAGTGTATGTGTGTGTCTTGTGGCTGAGGGCCGTCACAACCCCTCACAGCCGCAGCCCCCTCCCAACTGCTCCGTGTGCCAAGCTTGCAGCGGAAGGGCAACCATGGGGGGTGGGGGGACAGGACCCTCCATTCCCTGAAGCAGCAACCCATGCTGAAAGACCTTCCCTTGCCCCATAGAGCGATTTCGCTTCCCCGTTCCGCAACCATAGTTCGGGCCTTCAACATCCACGGTGGCACAAGCGTCTCTTTGGTTCTGCTGGCGGGTGGGCACCGTGCAGGGCCAGGCTGCCGCCTGAAGCGCAGGGGAAATGGGGACGACGAGCCGGGCTGCTTTGGCAAAGTGCCGCGATCCGAAGCAGGGGTCTTTCCTCGCTTGTCCCCCCACAACGGCGAGGCCAAGAAACTCCTGAGGGTTTGGCACACTGCTCCAGCGTCAAGGAAACACCCAATGCCCGACACCCAAGTCGTTCCCCGCTGTCGGCCTTGGAGCCGCCACCCCCGGCGTCCTCGGCAAAGCAGCGCCACCCCCAAGTTGCCCTCCTGTCTGGCCTCCGTGCGAGGAAAAACGTGCTGCTCCCGTGGTCTGGCAGGATGTTCGGGCAGAGGAGACGCCGAGCTCATAAGATCTGCTCAGTGCTTGAGGCGGAAATGTCCAGCAGCCTCCACGCAGCGTAAGGGTTGAGCTCGTCCGGGTCTCTGCAGAGCGCCCAAACGTAGAGCATCCGTAGAACTTTCTCCTGCAACGGGTGGGGACGTTCGGAGTTACGGACAGTTCACATCACGGCATGGGTACTAGGGCTGTAACTTTTTGACTCTCCGCCCCCCCCAAAACCCCCCACAATTCCCTGTATCATAAGCACTGGGAAAGGGGACTAATTCTTCTCAGCTGTGAAAAAAAGTCACCCCGGAATGGAAAGCTGGAATCGCCATAACTCGTAAGTGTTTTTTAATAAATAAATAATAATAAAATAAAATTTTTTATTTATACCCCGCCCTTCCCAGCCAAAAAAAAACCGGGCTCAGGGCGGCTAACACCAATTAAAATCACAGCAAAAAACATAAACACAATCAATTTAAAATAACAGATTAAAATACAAATTTAAAAATTCAATATTAAAACTGCAGTCTCAATTTCAATAACCCACCAATAAAAGAATGAAGCATAAATATCAAACAGAAACCAACCCAAAGGCCAGGTGGAACAGCTCCGTCTTGCAGGCCCTGCGGAAAGATTCCAAATCCCGCAGGGCCCTGGTCTCTTGTGACAGACCGTTCCACCAAGTCGGTGCCAGTACTGAGAAGGCCCTGGCCCTAGTTGAGGCCAACCTAGCGTCTTTGTTGCTCGGGACCTCCAAAAGATTATTATTTGAGGACCTTAAGGTCCTACACGGGACATACCAGGAGAGGCGGTCCCTTAGGTACGAGGGTCCTAAAACTTTATGGAACTGTTTAGAACTTTTGCAGCTGCCCGAGACTTCCTAAACCTGTATCAGGAGAATTGCCGGAAGTAGGAACCATCCGTACTCTGAAAGTTATCGGTGCGCACAGAGAGCGCAATCCAAGTTGGGGGGGGGGGGACATTGCGTTGCATGCAGCAGAAACAAAAGACAAATCGCCACCTCTGTTTATTCTAAGCGATAAGAAGCAAAGTACGATGTGCAAAGCGGCGTACAAGTATTAGAAAACTTGCAAGCTCGTACTTAAGGGACCGCCTCTCCTGGTATGTCCCGTGTCGGACCTTAAGGTCCTCAAATAATAATCTTTTGGAGGTCCCAGGCAACAAAGATGCTAGGTTGGCTTCAACTAGGGCCAGGGCCTTCTCAGTACTGGCCCCGACTTGGTGGAACGGTCTTGTCACAAGAGACCAGGGCCCTGCGGGATTTGGCATCTTTCTGCAGGGGCCTGCAAGACGGAGCTGTTCCACCTGGCCTTTGGGTTGGTTTCTGTTTGATACTTCATTCTTTTATTGGTGGGCTATTTGAAAATGAGACTGCAGTTTTAATTTTGAAATTTGTCTTTTAATCTGTATTTTAAATTGATTGTTTTTATGTTTTTGCTGTGATTTTAATTAGTGTTAGCCGCCCTGAGCCCGGTTTTTGGCTGGGAAGGGCGGGGTATAAATAAAAACTTATTATTATTATTATTATTATTATTATTATTATTATTATTATTATTATTATTATTAACGTGTATGCATGCTATGCATGTTGCATAATACATGATACAGTTACATATACAAAAATTGGTTCACGGATTTCAGGGTGACCTTCCACACACACACACCCAAAAAAGATTTTGGAATGACAGTTCATTCCTTTGTTTTTAGGCAA
Organism: Lacerta agilis; assembly: GCF_009819535.1. NCBI lineage: Eukaryota > Metazoa > Chordata > Lepidosauria > Squamata > Lacertidae > Lacerta > Lacerta agilis. The sequence continues at coordinate 6,684,290 of NC_046329.1, read as the reverse complement.
AAGCTCATCTAACTAAGCTGCAGGAAACATGAGGTTGTAAAGAGGTTATAACCCTAGCAGACAGCACCCTGCTATTTGATAATACCCATACATTTCCGTCTATAAGACTATTTTGGGGGACTCAAATTTAAGAAAATGGGGGGGAGATGCCCCAGAGTTGTTGAGCTTTTTTGCGGAGGATTGCCCAGAATTGTTGAGCTTTTTGTAGGGGGGAGGGTTTGCCAAAAATCGGCTCACCCGCACGCATCAGAAAATCCACCTCCTGTCTGTCCCATCGCCGACAGAAGCTGCCAATCGCCCACCCAAATGCCGGAGCGTCAACCGATCAACACCAATAAACATGCACAATAGCCGCTGACATCCAAGGCAGCAACCAGTCAAATGTCCGCGCTATGCACTGTCCATGTATAAGACGCCCGCCCCCCACTTATTAGCATGATTTTTAAAGAAAAAACATGTGATGTTTGGAGCTTTAAGGGTTAAAGAAGCTCAACAGTTCACTCCTCCCACAGGGATGAGGATGTGTCACAACATCCGGGTTATCTGCTGTATGCAATGCCTTTGTGATTTATGTGACGCACCGTTTAGTTCTTGGTCAGTCCTATTTTCACTTTTGAGAGGATCGGAGAGACCGGAGATGGCTTCCCAATCTCCGGGGAAAGCTCTGTAATTTATATGCTTGTAAATAAAGCTTACTTGCTTTAATCAAGCCAGACTTTGTGGGAGTTTAATTGCTGGCACGAAAGGTACACACACCGTTGCGCAAGAAGAAGTTTGAAGAAACACTCTGCTAAAGCACTGGAGAGGCAGGAGAACGCAGAGGAAGCGTTGCTGGACACCACTCCAAGTGCTAAACTGGTTTTAAGGCTTTTCCAGTTAAAACCAAAAGCCCCACAGCCTTATACACAGAAAAGTACGGTAATGATAGTTGCTTTGGGAACCCGTCTGCCAGGAGAGGTCTGTCTAGCCTAGCCCAGACGTTTGGATGCAACAGAAGGTTAAATGAAGGCAGCTAACAAGGCTTGAGTTGTGCAAGGCATGTTGGGCAAATTATACTCACTGGGTCTCCTTCCACGACTTCCCCTTTCTGGTTTTTGATCACCATGACTAGCTGAGCTTGGAAAGTGATGATCAGCACGGGTCCCTGCTCCATCATCTTGCCCATCGCGAGCTGCAAAGCGGAGAGAAACTTCAAGTCACTAGTCTGTTAACGGTGGCGGGTAGCTCAGCCGGGAGAGCAAGAGACTCTTTAATCTCGGGGTTGTGGGTTCAAACCCCATGTTGGGCAAAGGATTCCTGCAGGGCAGTGGGTTCTACCGGGCTGCTGTCAGGAGCCAAAGCCAAGCGTAGTTCGGCAATTAAGGAAACACCATGGCGTCAGTGAAGTTAGCTTTTTATTCAAAGAAGGTAAGACGGCGCAGGCAACTGTTCCCAGTAGGTCGTGGCCTAATAGGTAAAAGGTAGAGGACCCCTGGCAGGACTAAACCGCTTTCTGGTGCATGACGGAAACCAGAGCACATGGAAACGCCATCTACCTTCCTGCCGCAGCAGCGGTGCCTATTTATCCTGCAAGATAAGGTCCCTACCAAAACCTTGCAGGTGGCAAGGCTCTTCATGTCTTATCTCAAAAAAGGCGAACCGGCCAACTTCAGGACTTGTAAAGGTCTCTGCTACTTTCCCTTTTGATTAATACCCCTGGCTGGCTCATTTTTGGTGGCCATGATATGGTTTCTTGCTCTTGTGGTTTTATGTTTCCCTGTGTTTTATGAATGTTTTTGTGTTTATGTAACGTTTATAAGGGCTTATAGCCGTAATCTATCTATCTATCTATTAGAAGGCTGATCGCCGAAGAATTGATGCTTTTGAATTATGGTGCTGGAGGAGACTCTTGAGAGTCCCACGGACTGCAAGAAGATCAAACCTATCCATCCTGAAGGAAATCAGCCCTGAGTGCTCACTGGAAGGACAGATCCTGAAGTTGAGGCTCCAGTACTTTGGCCACCTCATGAGAAGAGGAGACTCCCTAGAAAAGACCCTGATGTTGGGAAAGATGGAGGGCACAAGGAGAAGGGGACGACAGAGGACGAGATGGTGGGACAGTGTTCTCGAAGCTACTAGCATGAGTTTGGCCAAACTGCGAGAGGCAGTGGAGGATAGGCGTGCCTGGCGTGCTCTGGTCCATGGGGTCACGAAGAGTCGGACACGACTGAACAACATCTATCTATCTATCTATCTATCTATCTACTTGCGCTGGTGTGCTTTCGAACTGCTAGGTTGGCAGGAGCTGGGACAGAGGGACAGGAGCTCACCCCGTCGTGGGGATTCGAACCGCCGACCTTCCGATCGGCAAACCCAAGAGGCTTAGTGGTTTAGACCACAGCGCCACCAGCGTCCTAATGGCCTAACGAGGCAGTTGCGAGGAATGAAGGTCCCTGCCTTCCCACTGCTCTCCCAAGTCTCCTCCCCTCCAGGCTCTGCTATGAAGGATGGTGACGAGTAACAAGCAGGTTTTGGAGCTCCGCAGATAACAGGGTTGTAAATAGTTATGAAGGCTCTGCCGCCGGACAGGAGGGAGCGAAAGAAGAGAGCTTTGACTGCCCGATGTCCCGGTCCAGGCCAAGAAAGGGGGGGCAGGCACTCACGTCTACATTGTCAACGTCCAAAATCCTGGAGTGGAACTGAAGCCCCATCGCTTTCGCTTGCTGAATTGGGTGTGCCAGCTGGCTGTAAGTCTGAAAGAACAAGAAGTTAATTCCATAGTATTATTTATTGAATTTATATATGGCCCTTTACTTCAAGGAGCTCAAGGCAGCACATCCCCCCACAATCGCCCATCACTGGGCAATATCAGCTTTTCAACATTGTGACGCATCAGTGGTACGTCGCAACGTTGAAAAGCAGAGGGAGGAACAAGCAGCCGCCGCCAGGGACGGAAGGAGTCAGCTGGTTTTTTTCATATCTGCCTCCTTTCTCAGCGGGCTCTTCCTGAAATGGATGCAGCCAACCAACAAAAGGGAGACAACGGGGGGAAACTAATTTGCCCGGTCTCTCCTGATCTCTTGAAGTGTCTGATCTCGTTCCCTCCTTCCATCGTTTCTGGAAGCACAGAAGAAAGCAAATTGACGCTGCAGTGTTTTTAGTGAAGTTTGGCGATAATTCCTTATGTGCGTATATATGAATTTTCGCATACTGAGCAGGAAGACAGCGGGGCCTGTGTGCAGTGGCATAGCCTGGGTTGCCAGTGCCCGGGACCGCACAGGAGGAGGAAAATGGACGGAGTACGCATGCATCACACAGATCGCAGCTGCAGATGTTGTCAGTTTGTATTTCTTAGTGCAGAAAGTATGGATCTGACGGGTAGAGATCTTTCCTATTCTACTTAAATCAAGAGGGTTCTGGAAGCTTCTCTGTGTGAAACAAGCAGAAGGTTCCTAATGTTTGGGTTGTTCCTTCAGAGAAGCCGAGTACAGCTGGCTTAAACTCTTCTGTCAAGGTCATGCTGACTATAAAAGTAAGGCTAGAAGGAGCCTGGGGTTCACTTTTTCTATCTATCTCTTTTCCTTCTGGTGTGGTGTTCTGTACATCGTATGCTTAGTGTTAAGGTTTTGACTTATTATAGGCTATTGCAAGTTTAAGTTAAGTCTGCTGCAACTGGATTTCTTATGGACAGTGCAAATCCTGAATGTATTGGGACCATTATGTTCATTTGCCTTCAGCAGCAGTAATGCTCTGCTGGGTGAAATACAATCGCCTCTGGTCTGTTTTTGGGAATCCTGCACGACGTGTTTAAGTTTTACTCTGCTAGCTATACCTCGGAGTTCTGCTCTGGATCAATACTGAGTAGAATTCCATGACAGAGGTAAGAAGAGTTGTTCTGTTGTCAGGAGACATCCCTGGTTCGCATGGAGAAGCCGTTGTCAACGGAGCCCAGCCAAAATTTTTGCGCCCGACAATTCTGCACCTGGGGCAACTGCCCCGTGGCCCCGCCACCACGCTACGCCACTGCCCGTGTGCATGAAGTTAAAAAGAGCATCCCTGGATGTAAACTGGCAACCTACCTTCTTGTAGAGGCCAGCCAGGGCAGCCTTTGGGAAGCCTGCGAGAGCAAGGTGTGAGCTCTCGTGCCCTTGCAATGGCTTTTGGGACACTCTCAGATGTCAGGATGGAAAAGGGGCCACCCTCCACGAACCCCGCCAGGACCAACCATGCCATCTCCCCAAGGCAAACACTCACCGCCTCGTAACACCAGTCCTTGAGGATATCCAGGTCTCCGGTTATCATGGCCTAAAGGAAAGAGGAGAGGCAAAAGAGCATCACACACAAGGAGCTGCGACCAGGGAGGGACAAGCAGGAGGACACCAAGGGCCTAAGGGCTGTGGCTCGGGAGAAGGTCTCAGGTTCAACACACACAAACACACACACACACACCCCAGCATCTCCAGGTAGAGGTAGGAATGCTGCTCTGCTTGAAACCCCAGAGAGCTGCTGCCAGTCAGTGTAGACAATACAGAGTCACGTGGACCAATGCACCTGACTCTGTACGAGGCAGGTTCAGATATTCCTGAATCTAAAACTTTCCCCAAACTCTCTTCCTTGAATCCGAGTTCTAATAAAGGCTGTTGAATCAGAGAACTGAAGACCAAGAGTTATCTAGTAATATAATAAATAACAACAATAACAACAGTAACAATTTATTATTTATACCCTGCCCACCCGGCTGGGTTTTCCCCAGCCACTCTGGGCAGCTCCCAACAGAATATTAAAAACTTGATAAAACACCAAACATTAAAAACTGCCTCATCTCTCTATACTCTGGACTTTGACACCTTCCTGAAAGCCATGAGTTGACTCTCTCTCTGCTGTGATGACAAGGCCACTTCCCACATTGCCACCTTTAAGCGAGCCACACACACCCCCATCGCTGCCTGGGCACACAAGACATCCCCACACCCCAGCCGCCTCTCCCCCCCCCCGGACCTGCCTCTAGGATGTTGGGGATGATGTCGTCCTCGCACTGCTTAAGGAAATGGTCCTTGTCGAAGTTTGGGTCGACGCGGAGGATCTCGGTCAGGACCCCCGACATTTCCGTCTTGGAGAACAGCCCGCCTGCCAATACAATCAGGGGAAACACAGGGTTGGCATGAGGGGATTCAGAGTGGCATGGGGGGATGAGAAAAAGAGCCAGGCTTCCGGAAGATCTGACTTTAAGCAAGGGCTTGGTTCCCGGGGCCAAAGGGATCGGCGAAGAATCACTCAGCGACCCAAAACTGTCAGCTTATGCCGTGAAAAACCAAGCTGCTAGTCCTTAAGACCATGGGGGGGGGGTCGGGGTGGAAGGGAGAAACCCTAAGCAAGGCATCTGGAAGAAGCCAGAGAGTGACCCAAGTGCACTTCTTCCTACAGGTAACTGGACAACACTTCAACCGCTAAACCACAACGCGATACAGGCACACACACACACACACCCACCCCACTTATGAGCATGTATATGTGCATTACTGGGAAACAGATAGATAGGTTTGGACCAGGAAATGGCGGGAGAGAGCTTGAGAGTCCTCGTGGCTCATGAGGAGACCCTCCTGGAGTTCGGAGAGGACGTCAGTGAGGGCGGAGGACACTCCAAAGGGAATGGAGGCGCAGTGGGGCTTTGTTTACACTGCTCAGCCTCCCCGCCATCTAGCAGCTGACACGTGGGGTAGCGCAACAGCTGCCGCCACCTTTCCACCCATCCTCCGGTCTCCTGTCTGCCCCTGAGCTTTAACTCTAGTCAGAGAGGGAGTTGTGTGCAGAGAGAGGGGTGGAGAGCCATTTTACGTTGTGAACCAGAGACCTGAGGGCAAAGGGAAAAGGTAAAGGTCCCCTGGATGGTTAAGTCCAGTCCAAGGTGACTATGGGGTAGCGGCGCTCATCTCACACAAAGCACAGGTGGGACCTGCACCCTCAAAGCACAAAAACCCTCCTTTGGAAACACACAGTTCCTCAGAATACCCATTTCACAGACCGTAAAGTAAAGGACCCCTGGGCGGTTAAGTCCAGTCAAAGGCGACTATGGGGTTGCAGCGCTCATCTCGCTTTCAGGCCGAGGGAGGCGGCGTTTTTCCGCAGACAGCTTCCCAGGTCATGTCCAGCAGGACTAAACCGCTTCTGGTGCAACGGGACACCGTGACGGAAACCAGAGCGCACAGAAACGCCGTTTACGTTCCCGCCTCAGTGGTACCTATTTATCTACTTGCGCTGGCATGCTTTCAAACTGCTAGGTTGGCAGGAGCTGGGACACAGCAATGGGAGCTCACCTCACCTCATTGCAGGGATTTGAACGGTCGACTTTCTGATCGGCAAGTCCAAGAGGCTCAGTGGTTGAGACCACAGCGCTACCCGCATCCCTATAGGGCCAGCCAATAGCACCTGAGGGGGGGAAGGCAAGGAGAGAGACTCACCGATGAAGTCTGTCATCTTGTCTGTCACGACGCGCGAGGCCCGGATGATGGCGTTGTCGCTCTCGTCGTATTTCATTTTCATTTCAAAGAAACCTGCGGGGAGGGGGACAGAATCAGCAGTGGCCTCAGCCCCATTTCCTCCACCCCCCCCCAAAAAAAATATCCACTCTGCATGGGGGCATTCCTCCAGGTGAAGAGGCCCAATGAGGCCTAATTTGGGCCCCCAGGCCATTTGGGCTAATAATAATAATAATAATAATAATAATAATAATAATTTATTTATACCGCGCCCATCTGGCTGGGTTTCCCCAGCCACTCTGGGCGGCTCCCAACAGAATATTAAAAACACGATAAAACACCAAGCATTAAAAACGTCCCTAAACAGGGCTGCCTTCAGACGTCTTCTAAAAGTCAGACAGTTGTTTATTTCCTTGACATCTGATGGGAGGGTGCCACCACCGAGAAGGCCTTCTGCCTGCACTGCCAGTCAGAGCAGGGGCAATTGCCCCTGTGGGCCCCCACTGCCTCCTGACGTACAACTTTAAGCAAGCTTGGCGCCTGCAGACTCACTCCTGGAATAACAATGGCTCCCAACAGAATATTAAAAACACGATAAAAGATCAAACATTCTAAACTTCCCTAAACAGGGTTTCCTTCAGGTGTCTTCTAAAAGTCAGGTAGTTGTTTATTTCCTTGACGTCTGATGAGAGGGCGTTCAACAGGGCGGGTGCCACCACTGAGAAGGCCCTCTGCCTGGTTCCCCGTAACCTCGCTTCTCGCAGGGAGGGAACCGCCAGGAGGCCCTTGGCCCTGGACCTCAGTGTCTGGGCTAGATGATGGGGGTGGAGACGCTTCTTCAGGTACAGGGCCTGGGCTCGCCTTCTCTATGTGTGGCGCTGGGCCCTGCCCAACTCAGCCTGCTCGGGAATGCCTGCGTTTGCAGGACCAGGTGAGGGAGAAGAGCTCTCCCTGCAGGCGCCGCTTACGGTTGAACACCACGTTGTTGTCCTTGAACTCCTTCCACTGCTGGTACCATTTGGAGTCCTTGTGGAGAACCACGCCCATCGCCTCCCTGGGAGAAAAGGAAGAGCCAATGAAGGATAGGGAAGCTGCTGGCCTGCTCATGATCTTTATTATTATTTTTATTTTTAAGTTTCTATGCCGCCCTACACCTGCAGGTCCCAGGGCGGTTCGTAGCAGAAAAGCACAATGGAAAAGAATAATGTGTTAAAATATAATAAAAGTATTGTTACCATGCCGGCATTCGAGGGATGAAGGGAATGAAAACAGTTTGAAGGAAAGAAAGTGGAGCAATGAAATGCCTAAGAATGTATGGCAGAATGGAGATAAGAAAGTGTGCAGGGTTGTAAGCTTACCTTAGTTCAAGCAAAGGGATATGTCAGGAAGACGGTAAATACTTTATGTGAAGACGGAGCAAAGCATTTAATTTTTTTATTATTATTTTTTAATTTTTTTCTCCTTTTTAAATTTTTTATCTTATTTACTTATTCTCTTCTTAGTTGTGCTTATTGTATGTGTACATGTATAATATACTTTGTTCAGAATTGGGAAATATGATGCATATAATCAAAATAATTATTGTATATAACTTTATTTAAGTTTTGTATTTGCGTTTGACTTGTATTTGTAATTGGAGACTTTGTGTTTTAGTTTGTTGTATCTGTAAAATCTATAATAAAAATATCAATAAAATAAAATAAAAGCACAATGGAAAAGCACAATGTGCATAGCAATTTAAAAACAAAACAAAACTGAGAGCAACCCAATAATCCCTCCCTTGCCCCCAACATGTTTTAAAGGGGGCATGGGATGTCCATCAGCCTGGTTAAAGAGGAACGTTTTTGCCTGGTGCCTAATAGTGTATAATGAAGGCACCAGGCAAGCCTCCTAGGGGAGGGAATTCCACAGACGGGGAGCCACGACAGAAAAGGCCCTGTTCTCGTGTTGCCGCCCTCCGGACCTCTCGAGGAGGAGGCACGTGGAGAAGGGCCCCTTACGACGATCGCAGGGTCCATGTAGGTTCATACTATGCATTTTGTGTTTTTATATTGTGATTTTATGCTGTCAACCTGAGCCCTGAGACCTGCGGGTATAGGGGCGGTGTACAGATTGAATAAATGAAGTGCCAGAGACTGGACCCGGGGCTTTCTCTACGCAAAGCACTCGAGCTTCTCCCCACCCCGAGTTCAACAACTCACGGCCCCCATCCATCGGTTTCAACCTTGCCTACCACGACCAGCAGCAGCAGTAACAGAGGGGCTCCTAGCGAAGACTCTGTCAGAGCAATCCTAGGGACCAGAGCTTGCCCCCGGCCTCCATCTGGGCTCCATCAACCCCCATCCTCTTCAACACACTGCCAGGCTTCCACCTCCAGGGACGCAATTGGCAGCACCCACACACCCCTGCAAACTTCCTGCCGCCGCCGCTGCCCCAGGCATCACTCACTCGTTGGCTTCAAATATCCTCTCCTCCTTCAGCCTCTCGCCAGCAAACTCTGTTCGCTTCCGGAGCCTCTCCGGCCGCTTGTAAGGCCCCGTCTGGCCCAGGACACTCTCGTCAATCTCTTTCTTGACCGTCTCCACGCCCTGGAAGAGCAAGAGGCAGTTACAGCGGAGAGGGCAGGAGTCCCGCCGACTCTGAGAGTAACTGGATTCCCATCCCCCCAACAGACAACCGTCCTGGTGTTTCACTGCGTGGCCCGAAAAAAAAGCCCTTTTCTGTTTTGGCTGGCTTAAAAAAAAAAATTAGATAGATCTGCTGCCGCCGGGACCATATAACATCTTTGTTGGCACCCAGTACGTTTCAGAGCCCAATTTACAGTGTTGGTGCTGACCTTTAAAGCCCTAAATGGCCCAGGCCCTGTACCTGAAGAAGCGTCTCCACCCCCAACATCTAGCCCGGACACTGAGGTCCACCTCCGAGGGTCTTCTGGTAGTTCCCTCCCTGCGAGAGATGAGGTTACAGGGAATCAGGCAGAGGGCCTTCTCGGTGGTGGCGTGTGAGGTTTGGAGCTTTCAGGGTTAAAGAAGCTCAACAGTACGCCCCTCCCACAGGGAAGAGGATGTGTCATACATCCGGGTATCTGCTGTATGCAAATGCCTTTGTGATTTATGTGACGCACTGTTTATTTTCTGTTCAGTTTTACTTTCGGTTCTGACCGGAGCGGAGATGTCGTCCGAATCTCCTAGAGAAGCTCCGTGATTTATATGCTTGTAAATAAAGCGTGCTTGCTTTGAAACAACCCAGGCGTTGTGGGAGTTGCCGGCACGAAAGGCACACATACCGTTGGGCAAAAAGAAGAAGTAAGAAGTTTGAAAAAACTCTGCAAAAGCACTGGAGAAGCAGGAAAATGCAGAGGAAGCGTAGCTGGACACCACTCCAAGTGCTAAACTGGTTTTGAGGCTTTTTCCAGTTAAAACCAAAAGCTCATCATGGCGCCTTCTCTGTGGAACACCCTTCCCTGGGAACACACTTTGTCCCCAAAGTGGGACCTGCCTAAAAATACGGCCTGCTGTGTGAATGCAGGGAGCGATTTATCTTACAGCACACCTAATTGGCGGTCACGTTACCGGTGCACTAAGCGAGGGTACCTGTTACACCAGATGGGGCTGGAAATGCTCCTTTATGGAACCTGAAGCACCGACCGGGCAGCGCCCCCAAGACTAACTAGATCAGTGGTGGCGAAACTTGGCACTCCAGATGTTTTGGGACTACAACTCCCCTACCTCTCTCGCCCTGATCTGGCCACAGTGATCCATGCGACGGTCACCTCCAGACTTGACTATTGTAACTCGCTCTACGCGGGGCTGCCCCTAAAGCTGACCCAGAAACTCCAGCGGGTGCAGAATGCCGCGGCGAGGCTCCTTACCGGGTCTTTGCCGCGGGACCACATTCATCCAGTGCTTTACCAGCTGCACTGGCTCCCGGTGGAGTACAGGATCAGGTTTAAGGTGCTGGTTTTGACCCTTAAAGCCCTATGCGGTTTGGGACCCTCGTATTTAAGGGACCGCCTCTCCTGGTATGTCCCATGTAGGACCTTAAGGTCCTCAAGTGATAATCTTTTGGAGGTCCCGAGCAACAAAGACGTTAGGTTGGCCTCAACTAGGGCCAGGGCCTTCTCAATATTGGCCCCGACTTGGTGGAACAGCCTATCACGGGAGACCAGGGCCCTGCGGGATTTGGCATCTTTCCGCAGGGCCTGCAAGACGGAGCTGTTCCACCTGGCCTTTGGGTTGGTTTCTGTTTAATATTTATGCTTCATCTTTTATTGGTGGGTTATTTTGAAATTGAGACCTGCAGTTTTAATTGAATTTTAAATTTGTATTTTAATCTGTTATTTTAAATTGATCGTTTTTATGTTTTTTGTTGTGATTTTAATTGATGTTAGCCGCCCTGAGCCCGGTTCTCTGGCTGGGAAGGGCGGGGTATAAATAAAATTATTATTATTATTATTATTATTATTATTATTATTATTATTATTATTATTATTATTATTATTATTATCATCTCTGACCACATCTCTGACCACTGGTCCTGTTAGCTAGGGATGATGGGAGTTGTAGTCCCAAAACATCTGGAGTGCCAAGGTTCGCCACCACTGAACTAGATGGTCTCTGACTTGGGAGTAAGGTGGCATCCTGCCACAGGCAGAGCACAGCGTACCTGGGAGATGGCCTTGAACGCTGCCGTCCGTCCCAGCTTCTCTCCTCCTCTGGTGACCGATTCCGCAGACTGCTTCGCGGTTTTGGTGGCTTCTTCCACACCCTCCTTTATCTTCCGGCCGATATCGCTCTTACTGACTTCGTCGAAGCTCTGCAGCAAAAGGGGAAGAAGCCTTCCAGTCAGAATCCTCAAGCCAGTATTTTCCCTATGGTATGGTTGCATAAGTTTTGTTTAAACTAAAGCAAAAGCGCTGGAGAACTGTGATTTAAGCAACTTTACATTGCCTAGTTACAGTATTTTGTTAGAATGGGAAACGAAGGATGAGGAGGTTAAATCAGTAGTGATTAAACGGGCACGAGATTTTGGGCATAATATACAATTTGAAGACTGGGAAAAGCTGTGGAAAGTAAATTTGTAATTTACAGATTGTTCTTTGTTGAAGGAAAATTAAATGAAAATGATGTATAGATTGTACAGGTGAAACTCGAAAAATTAGAATATCGTGGAAAGGTTCATTTATGTAAGCAACTGTTTTCATTAGCTACTGGAGTTTAATATATGAGATAGACTCATGACATGTAAAGCGAGATATGTCAAGCCTTTGCTTGTTATAATTGTGATGGTTATGGCGCACAGCTGATGAAAACCCCAAAGTTGAGATTGTTAATTTGGGGTTCTCATCAGCTGTACGCCATAATCATCACAATTATAACAAATAAAGGCTTGACATATCTCGCTTTGCATGTCATAAGTCTATCTGATATATTAGTTTCACCTTTTAAGTTGAATTACTGAAAGAAACGAACCTTTTCACGGTATTCTAATTTTTTGAGTTTCACCTGTATATTACACCAGTCAAAATGGCCAAAATGTAAAAAAAACAAAAAAACCTGGTAATAGTACATGTTGGAAATGTAAGGAAAAAGAAGGGACTTTTTAATATGATGTGGTGGGAATGTAGAGAAGTTAAAAAATATTGTGAAATGATTTATAATGAATTGGGGGAAAAAATGTTTAAAAAGACTTTTGTTAAAAAGCCGGAAATCTTTTTACTATGGATTCTAAACCTGAGGCTTGCCGAACTACCAGAAAATGTGCATGTGGATCTAAAACGTTTCAATGAAAACTGAGAATGTAAGGGGCACGGAAATCTGACCAACTGCGGGAGGGGCAGGCGAGTGGGAAGGAATGAAATGGAGAAGAGGGAAAAGGGCACAGCTGGCTGGCTGGCGGGCACCCTCAGCAGCGTCAGTTCACACTCCCATCGATTTCCCTGCAGGTGCTGCCTGGCTTTTCTCATTCCAGGCTTCCTCATTCTCTCCCTTTCATACTTCCCCTCCCCGATCTCCGGGACAGGGAATAGTCGGAAATGTAAAACAAAACCAGGGGCTGAAGAGCTGTGGCCAACTACGTCTCGTCCGAAAGCAGACCGGTGGAAATGTATGGACCATGCCCATTTGTTTCAGTCGGTCTGCTCTGAAATATAAGCATCACCCGACATAACCCTAAATACTGATCCATCATATAGACATATACGAACACATACTTACGTCTTTGACTGAGTCCGTGATTTCTCCAAATTTCTTTTTAAGGACTTCAGAGGTCTTGACTGTCTCAGACTCTATTGTTTTCTGAAGCGGAAGGGGAGACAACAGAAGCAAATCAAACTCGGCCTCTTATTATCATCTATTATTTTACCAAATCATCCTGTGGCTGCTACGGGGGATTGCATTGTGTGTAGAAGAAGAAAAAGAGTTTGGATTTGATATCCCGCTTTTCACTACCCGAAGGAGTCTCAAAGCGGCTCACATTCTCCTTTCCCTTCTTCCCCCACAACAAACACTGAGAGGCTGAGAGACATCAGAGAAGTGTGACTAGCCCAAGGTCACCCAGCAGCTGCATGCGGAGGAGCGGGGAATCGAACCCGGTTCACCAGATTACGAGTCTACTGCTCTTAGCCACTACACCACACTGGCTCTCGTGTATGTTCTTGTGCCGACCAATCGGGATGGATGTCTTCCCTGCCTCCTTTTTATGTTGTTGTTATTTAATTTGCATTTTGTTTACTTTGAATCATTGTCTTTTAGTCATTTCATTGTATTGGCATTGTTTTGCAGTTAGCTGTCCTGAGCCCCAGTGTGGCAGAAAGGCTGGATGCAATTTATTTATTTCTAAGCAAACGAAACAATGAGGACTTAGAAGTCTTCCCTTTCGTAAACGAAGGCTGGAATTCGCTGGATGCAACAGTGCAGGCCAATTTACACGGCTGAGCCCTCAACTCTGATAAAGCCCCTATGACTCAGTGCAGGAGGAGACATTACTTTGAAACAATGCCTATCTCTCCTATCAATCAGAAGCATCTGTGGAACTGAGCCACTAGAAAGCTGTGCTGCAAACGAGGAAATCCCTGGCTCCTTGTGGACATAAGCAGGACTTTGGGTGAGCCCAGCTGTAAGGTCCTTGGGGTAGTTGCTCGCCAGTAACCAGGCAAGACTCCGTCCTGTCTTTTAACTGGTTTATTGTGCATACTATCTGGGCCATTCCATGAAAAATGAGCCTGATAAGAATGCTAGATGAGTGCTGGATTTTGGTGAGGAAGATTCCAAACATGCAGTCTAACCATTTTTTAAAGCTAAAGACAAAAGAAGTTTAGTTTATGGACCTTCTTTTCAAAAGTCCACCCACGTAGTCTTCACAGAAGTGTTCAAGTTAAAAGTTTTCTGATGATTGTCCCACCCGTGATAGCATTTTTTCCTTAATTTTGTATCGTTAAATTTCTTAAACTTAATTTCTGATTGCATATTTGTAACCAATAACATTGATTTAAACAGATATGCTGAGTTTATCATTGATTCACCTCCCAACTCGCAGAGTTTTTCCATAAATCAAACTTATCTCAAGCACCATGTCCTTTTTTTGTCCCACCCGTGACAATACTTTAACATTTAATAAAATTGTCAAAAATATCTATAAAAATGATTAAAAAAATTAGTAAAATGTTCAGTATCTTATTAAGAACATAGTTTAAATTTTGGTTGTTAATTTTTATGTATATTTACATTGTTACACATGTGTGAATACAAAAAACCATGGTCCAAGTGTCCCACCTGTGACAATGGAATGGCCCATTTACAGTGCAGAGCTACAAGTTCATGTCTGTATCAGTCACTCACAGAATCCGGGAGTGGCCCCTTCCGGCTGTGACCCCAACATAAGAGTTTCGGTATCCGAAATCTCCGCCTCCCCTCTTTGCGTTTCACCCTTCTGCGCACTTGTGGCGCCGGGAAATGGTGTGTCTCCCTCCTCGCCCGCTGAGCGAGGGGAGTGCAGGGTCTCTCCAACATCCCCAGAGCCTCTGCTCTCAAGACCCAGAGCTGCCTGCCCCCCCCCCACTGGAAACATCGCCGCTTCCTCCGCTGGAAGAGGAGGTGCTGCTGGTCAGGTGGGGTGGGGGGCTCTCTGTAACATCCTGAGAGCCCTTCCACCACCCTGCGCTGAGCCGGGGACAGTTCCCTGACACCAACACAATACTGTACAGGAATTAGCACACTGAAGGATTATGAAAACAGCTAATGTGAAGTGTCTGGACTCCCAAGAAAATTTGCGTAGAGCACTGTGACCACTTGAGCTGCTACACATTATTGACGTAGCCCATGTGCCCCTGAACTACACAACTCCCATCAACTTCCCTGACCACTGGCCATGCTGATCGCCGAGACTGCTGGGAGCTGGAGTCCAACAGCAACATCCAGAGAGCCACAGGCTCCCCTATCCCTACCCTAAGAGAGAGGCAAGCCCCTCTCTCTTATGAGAACGCCTCTTCCAAACAGAGACACCAGCTCCTATCTTTTACAATCGGGGAGAACGTTGCCTCTTAAAGCAAGCGCAGGCAACCTGCCCCCACACCCCGGTGTCACTGGGCCACAACTCACATCATTGCTTGGCACTGGGGGCCCAGCAACTTCGGAAGGGGCAGCTTCCCCATCCTGCTCCTCAGTTCCAGTCCTTCTCTTTTGCTCTGGTCTGCAACTGCCAGGAAGAGGAAGAGAAAGGCACCAGAGAAAGCAAGCCTCAACTGCACGAAGGAAACAGACTCACGTATTTCCGCCTCGCTTCCTGCAGGGCCTCCGACTCTTCCAGCTTCTTCGCTTCATCTCTGAACCTTTTAATACTCTCCTTCATCTCCTTGTTTTTGGCCAGTTCCTGCTTAATATTCTCCACAAAGCCGGAGATAAAACCTTTTCGGCCTCCGGAGGAGGAGGAGGAACATCGAGCCTAAAGAGAAGGTTTCCAGCATTAACAGTGTAAAGCAACTTCCTTTTCAAATCGGCCCTTTTATTCAGAACCATGAGGTCTGGAATCTTCTTTTATTCTAAAGGGAAGGGCCATAGCTCAATGGCAGAGCACCTGTCTTGCATGCAACAGGACCAAGGTCCAATATCCAGGTAGGAAAGATCCACTGTTTGAAACCCTAGAGAGAAGGTGCCAGTCAAGAGTATTTGCTTATTCCTCCCTCCCTCCCAGCCTGGCGGTTCTTCCTCTGCAGTGTCTAACTCTCAGCAACCGCCTCCACACCAATTATGCACAAAAAGGTTTGATTTGCAAAGCATACCTGGTAGAGTTCCAACGCAGGCCTGCCAGTTCGATGCACAAGGAAAGCATGGTGCAAGGGGCCTGAGCTGCGTCCGGATACAAGCCATACATTTAAAAGGCATTTCTAGAAGTAGAAAGGTAAGATGCTCTTGTTCAACAACAGCAACAACAACAATTTTTTATTTATATCCCGCCCTCCCTGGGCTCAGGGCGGCTAACATCAAAGTATAAGGTAAAGGTAAAGGGACCCCTGACCATTAGGTCCACTGGTGTCCGACTCTGGGGTTGCGGCGCTCATCTCGCTCTATAGGCCAAGGGAGCCGGCGTTTGTCCGCAGACAGCTTCCGGGTCATGTGGCCAGCATGACTAAGCCGCTTCTGGCGAACCAGAGCAGCGCACGGAAACGCCGTTTACCTTCCCGCCGGAGCGGTACCTATTTATCTACTTGCACTTTGACATGTTTTTGAACTGCTAGGTGGGCAGGAGCTGGGACCGAGCAACAGGAGCTCACCCCATCGCAGGGATTCGAACCACCAACCTTCGGATCGGCAAGCCCTAGGCTCTGTGGTTTAACCCACAGTGCCACCTGGGTCCCTAACATCAAAGTATGTAATACATTAAAACATAAAATCCAGCAATCGACTGAAACACAGCTTAAAATCAGAATAAATCAGATGGCAACCCACAATTTGTAACTATAGGGCAAAGCCCCCTCCCTCCACTTGCAAGACAGACTTGTTGAGAGATGGACAGCAAACCTCCAAACCTCATTACCATCACCTTTGCCATACAGAAACAATCAGCCACCTGAGACCCAGTGGCTAATTTTTTTAAGGAATAAGTGCTGGGGCTGCATTTGTCTGCACCTCCAATATAGAGGGGGAAAGGGCTCTCATCTTTAACACTGGATGGGTGAATGTGCTTTTTTAATTATTATTTTTATAGGCACTCATAACACGCTCAACGGCACGCTCTTCGTAACGTGTTTTAAATAATACAGACCAGTATTACTTTTTAATAGGAAAGCATTCGGCGGAATGAAGGAGAGGTACTCTGCACGTTGCTCAGCAGCTCCCCTCCCCGTTGCCAGGGAGCCAGAAGCAAAATCCTCAAGGAAAAGCAAAAAGAGAGGGAAACTCAGGGGCCTTCCCCCCCCCCCACCTTCCTCATGGGGCACAAGCTTCTCAATTGAAAGAGGGTCTGCTCGTTCCTTAGGAGCGCCGTCTCAACGGAAGGATGGGAGGGCCCTCTGCACGTGCTCAGGGGCTATGGGGTTTTCAGTCAAACGAGCATGCGGGAAGGAGCAGCAAGGAGGAGAGGGGGAGGGGAGCCCCTCTTCACATGCGCAGGGGCACCACCCCCTTCCTCGCGGCGCCCGAGCCTCTCTCTCCTGGGAAGCAGGAACGAAGGGCACTCTGCACGTGCTCAGGGGCACGGTTTCTTTCGAAATGGGGCTCGAGTCAAATGACCAGGCCCTGGCTCGGGGAGGTTTGGGGAAGGAGGTTGGGGAGCCCCCCGCAACACACAAACGAACGCGCCCCACCACCCTCGTCCCGTCCCCCCCCCCTTACCCGGCAACCCCACAGCGCGGCCGCCGCCATCTTTCGAAGGGAGGGAAGGAGCGGGTCGACCTTCCCGCCGGCGCCTTCCGATGACGTCAGGGAGGGGGAAGCGCCGGGCCCCCTCGCGTCGGGCGTTCACGAGAGCAGCCAGCGCGCAGGCGCAGAGAGGCTCTCGCCCCCCCTATTCGTTGTCCCGGTTGCCGCGGCAACGGCCCTTCCGGCCGACGGCGGTTTAACCTCTTCATCCGGGTCTTCCACGAGATGCCCTTCATTGGCTGCCTTGAGGATGTGACGTCATTTCAGAAGGTTCGCTTTGGACGTGCTCAGGGGCAATCTGCTTACTGTACTTTACGTAATAGATTATATTCTATTAATTCTATTATATATTATTATATATTATATTCTATTAATTCTATTATAGATTATTATAGATTATATTCTATTAATTCCATTATATATTAATTCTATTATATTCTAAATATTATATTTTAACCATGTTATACGTTTATTATTCTATTATATATAATCATTTTATATCCTACCTGGAAGAGGGAACAAGCTTGTTTTCTCCTGCTGGGGGGGGGGGCAGGGGCATGACTCGAACCCATGGCTTCAATTTGTGTTGTAAGAAAAAATCTGCCCTTATTCCCTTATGGCAGTGTTTTTCAACCACTGTTCCACGGCACACTAGTGTGCCGCGAGATACTGCCTGGTGTGCCGTGGGAAAAATTTGTTTATTTGATTTCTATTCAAGAGAATTACTTTATATATAGTCAATATAGGCACAGAGTTAAATTTTTTAACATTTTCTAATGGTGGTGTGCATCGTGATTTTTTTCATGAAACAAGTGTGCCTTTGCCCAAAAAAGGTTGAACAACAACATCAAAACATTATCGTAAATTCCATTACATCTTTTTTTTTTACATTGTCTTAATGACCTCCTCGCACCCTCTCCTTCTACGTACATTGTATCACATCTGTAGTAACCCCTAACCTCATAATTCTAACTATTATTCTTCTATTTCTAATATATTCTAACTGTTGCCTATTACTTCCATCTGCTCCTTTCTTAAATCTTTATTTTTGCATGATTTCTTAAATAGTCCTTAAATTTCTTCCAATCCTTCTCCACCGCGTCATCCCTCTGGTCTCGGATTTTCCCGGTCATTTCTGCGAGCTCCATGTAATCGATCATCTTCAACTGCCATTCTTCACCTTCAACTGCCATTCTTCAACTGTCAGAATCACTTCTGTCTTCCAGTTCTTTGCTAGTAATATCCTTGCTGCTGTCGTGGCATACATAAAAATTACTTTATCTTTATCTTTGACTGGGATTTCCTGGTTTACATGTAAGAATTTTAAGGTATTTTATTTATATATAATAATTGTTATTAATGTACCAAAACAAATAAGGCCACATGTCTGAAGAACAGGCCTCACTCCATTTTGACTCCCAACTGAACAAGTATTTCTTTGTCTCAGGAACAAAAGGGGGGGGGGTTGCCCCTCCAGCTACTCAGCAGCCCTCTGCCTGAGTGATAATCTCTGGCATCCTGATATCTGAGTGTCAGACCAAAAGGTGTGATTAACTTGGCTGGGATATAGGGAAATATAAATATCTTTTGTTTCACATGATGGGTTTTTGGTGGAGGGCAAGAGGAGACATGGGGGCAGGGTCCAAGATGCTCAGATCACTGCTAACAGACCCTCCCAATTTGTGATGTAATTCTAATGTATGGAGGGGTGGTCTTGAGCTGGGGGGGGGATTTCAAAAGTCTATATAGGAGCTTGCGCACCTTTGTTCGTGGTCTTTTGCTTGCAAGACACCCTGCTGCAGCAGTTCTAATAAAGGGCTACCGTCTTGCTTTGGGAGATTTTGTATTGTCTCTATTTTATTCATAAGTGCTCCTGAGAGGAGGGGAGCCCTACTAAGGCTCTCCCCGGGTTCATGGACTCCCTTCTGGGGTTGAACCTAATTTTATATCATACAATGCCTAGTAAAAAGGCCTCTGGTTTTTTTTAATAAAAGTGTTCTTCAACACCTTCTTAAGCTCATTATAAATCTTCTCCCAGAAGTCTTTTACTTTCGGACATGTCCACCACAAATGAAAAAAAAGTACCTTCCGCTTGTTTACATTTCCAACACTTATTACTAGAACCATGATAAATTTTAGCTAATTTAACTGGGGTTAAATACCATCTATACATCATTTTCATCAGGTTCTCTCTCAAAGTATTGGAAGCTGTAAATTTAATACCACTTTTCCACAACTTTTCCCAGTCATCCATCATAATATTATGACCAACATCCTTCGCCTAATCTATCATTGCCGATTTTACCATTTCATCTTTTGTATGCCACTCAAGCAGTAGATTATACATTCTGGAAAGATTTTTTGTGTTTGGTACTAACAATTCTGTTTCCAATTTGGATTTCTCTAACTGAAAACCAATTTTCTTATCCATCTTATACAATTCGTTTATCTGACAGTATTGCAACCAATTTGTCACTTTGTCTTTTAATTGCTCATAATTTTTCAATTTAAACACATCTCCATCCTGAATTAAAATATCTTCATATTTTGGCCAGTTAGTTTGCATGTTAACCATTTTGTGAGCTTTTGCTTCCAATGGTGAAAGCCATCTGGGGGTTTTCCTTTCTAACAAATCTTTATTTCTCAACCAAACCTTAAACAATGCATTTCTTATAATATGTGATTTAAATCCTCTATGTGCCTTAACCTTATCTATTTAACTTATATGCAGAATTCATCATGCGAAAGGCTGGACTGGATAAATCCCAAGCCAGAATTAAGATTGCCGGAAGAAATATCAACAACCTCAGATATGCTGATGATAAAACCTTGATGGCAGAAAGTGAGGAGGAATTAAAGAACCTTTTAATGAGGGTGAAAGAGGAGAGCGCAAAATATGGTCTGAAGCTCAACATCAAAAGAACTAAGATCATGGCCACTGGTCCCATCACCTCCTGGCAAATAGAAGGGGAAGAAATGGAGGCAGGGAGAGATTTTACTTTCTTGGGCTCCATGATCACTGCAGATGGTGACAGCAGTCATGAAATTAAAAGACGCCTGCTTCTTGGGAGGAAAGCAATGACAAACCTAGACAGCATCTTAAAAAGCAGAGACATCACCCTGCCGACAAAGGTCCGTATAGTTAAAGCTATGGTTTTCCCAGTAGTAATGTATGGAAGTGAGAGCTGGACCACAAAGAAGACTGATCGCCGAAGAATGGATGCTTTTGAATTATGATGCTGGAGGAGACTCTTGAGAGTCCCATGGGCTGCAAGAAGATCAAATTTATCGATCCTTAAAGAAATCAGTCCTGAGTGCTCACTAGAAGGACAGATCCTGACGTTGAGGCTCCAGTACTTTGGCCACCTCATGAGAAGAGAAGACTCCCTGGAAAAGAAACTGATGTTGGGAAAGATGGCACAAGGAGAAGGGGACGACAGAGGATGAGATGGTTGGACAGTGTTCTCGAAGCTACTAACATGAGTTTGGCCAAACTGCGGGAGGCAGTGGAGGACAGGAGTGCCTGGCGTGCTCTGGTCCATGGGGTCACAAAGAGTCGGACACGACTGAACAACAACAAATGGCAAAATGCATGTGTCCCCGATTGCTTTGCCAGAAATGCCACCAAAGCATAGAGAGAGCGCCAAGTTTTAATTTACCCAAGTAAGTCAAGCTGATTCAGTTCACCGTTTCAAACAGTGTGTGGGGGGAAAAATAGGAAACTTTGTTTAGTCGTTCCCATAACATTATGCTGTTTCCTTGGTGTGCATTAATGAAGTATTATTGAGCCTAGGGCTTGTTATAAATTCTGGAAAGAGGCTGTAAAAGGCCAATTTTTCTCTAAAGAGTAAAAAGGAGGGTGTATGTGTGTATAAGATAAATTGCAGTATCTGATTTTCGTCAGCCTTAAGCCTTTAAAAAAAGGGGGGGGGCGGTCTTTGTTCTATCTGAGCTTTTCCCTCCCCATCTTCTTACTTCTGTGCTCAAACAGGTAAATCTACTCCTCAGTAAGCTTCATTTAACAAGGAAAATGCAAGGGGGGGCGTTTGCTAAAGGTACCCCTACCTCACTTTCCTATGTGTGGTATTATAATTCTTAAACTGCTGCAAATACATTGGTTCACTAGGCTTCAAAAAATTATTCACTTTAAATTCTTACAACAGGCTCGTCGATCAGAAGGTCGGCGGTTCGAATCCCCGCAATCACCGGGTGAGCTCCCGTTGCTCGGTCCCTGCTCCTGCCCACCTAGCACTTCGAAAGCACGTCAAAGTGCAAGTAGATAAATAGGTACCGCTCCGGCGGGAAGGTAAACGGCGTTTCCGTGCGCTGGTCTGGTTCGCCAGAAGCGGCTTAGTCATGCTGGCCACATGACCCGGAAGATGTACGCCGGCTCCCTTAGCCAGTAAAGCGAGAGGAGCGCCGCAACCCCAGAATCGTCCGCGACTGGACTTAACAGTCAGGGGTCCCTTTACCTTTATGTATCCTTTAGAAAAAGTGTCTTTTTATGGACTAGAGAATGTAATCAACGATTTTATAGTCCCTGTTTTATATTCCCTGCCTTATGACCTTCCATTATACTCAATATGTTGTTGTAAGAGGACCAAGGGGACCATGAACAGAGAAATTAACTTTGTAACTAAGTGTGCCCAAGTTCACCTTTCATGAACCTAGACAAACGAAATATAGTTTAAGAGATAGTTAGATAATTTATTAGTTAGATGATTGTAGAAAACGCCTATCCTTTTATCAAACTGTCATACCAAATGTTCCTGCCCCTTTCCATCTTTCGTTATAAGTCCTGATTATTTCTACAGCTACACTGCCGTCTACTGCGTCTAAGAAACAGAACAAGGATCCACAAACAAGCTCCATTCTTTAAACACTTTATTCATGGAAATAGGTAAACATCGCACCGTGCGCACCCCGCTGGTTATCAGAAGGAGTAGATTCTTTCCTGTAAATAAAGGAATGTCAAAAAAATCATCACCGGAGCTCAAATAATAAAGGAAACAGCTTAACAATCATTGTCTAGGCAATCTAGCTCCCCCATCAAAATCCGATCACACCATTTACCTTATGATGATCCTGTCTTCCTGCCGCTTCGCGCCTTTTTTGTATCATTGAACTGTATGTAAGAGGAAATGTATAAAAGTAAGAGCCTGCCATTGTTCTGGGTCTTTGCTCCGTCACGTGAGGGGGGACCCTGTTGCAACAGTTTTTTTTATTTTAATAAACAGAAGGGCAACTGTCTTGCTTTGGGAGATTCAGTATCGTCTCTGTTTCGTGCATTGTGCATCTGACAGGGAGGGAGCCCTGCTAGGGGTCTCTCTCCGGGTTCGCGAATTCCCCTCTGGGGCCGGACCTAATTTTTATAACAAGAATTCCCCAGGGTACACTCCAGGACATGGACAGAGACGGGAATGAAAACAATGCTCCATTTTTCTGTTGCCCGGAATCCTCCAGTTCTGTGATGCGACCCATCTGTCAAGAAATATTGAAAATACGCTACAGCCATTTGCCTTCTGACCACTATAATTGAGAGCCAGTGTGGTGTAGTGGATAAGAGCGGTAGACTCGTAATCTGGGGAACCGGGTCCGCGTCTCCTCTCCTCCACATGCAGCTGCTGGGTGACCTTGGGCTAGTCACACTTCTCTCAGCCCCACTCACCTCACAGAGGGTTTGTTGAGGGGGAGGAAGGGAAAAGAGAATGTTAGCCGCTTTGAGACTCCTTCGGGTAGTGATAAAGCGGGATATCAAATCCAAACTCTTCTTCTTCTTCTTCTTCTTCTTCTTCTTCTTCTTCTTCTTCTTCTTCTTATCAGCAAGGAACTGTCAGTGAGCATTACTGATAGCTCCAGTCTCCGGCACCCGGCGGGAAGCTGTCGAATCTTTCTCAGACTTCTTCAATGACTTCTTTAATGAAGCCTGCATAACATGTTGCCTTTTAATGTGGGCAACTGTTGTCTCTCAGTAGGAAACTTCCATAGTCCTTTGAAGGCTAAATGAGCCGTTCATACCAGGATACAGTGTCTCAGCTCTATACATACGACTATGCATCTTCCCAACAGGGAGCCCAAAGGTCAATGACAGTTCACTGACTATGCGAGGCTGAAACGAAATATTTTCTTTAATAAGCAAGCCTAAAAATACCATACAATATGCCACCAAGAACAGGGGTTTAGGACAATTATGCTCCCTTAGGTCACCATCATTTGAGGAACTCCAATTTTGTTTTATTCTAAACAAAATAAAATAAAAAAATTCCTTCCAGTAGCACCTTAGAGACCAACTAAGTTTGTTCTTGGTATGAGCTTTCGTGTGCATGCACACTTCTTCAGATACACTGAAACGGAAGTCACCAGACCCTTAAATATAGTGAGGGAGTGGGGAGGGGTATTACTCAGAAGGGTGGTGGGAATGGGTAGGTGTGGAAAACCTGTTGACGACTCTTAACGGCTGCAATTGGTCTTGCAGGGAAAGGCAAGGGGTGAGATGGCTAAAGATAGCTTTGTCATGTATAATGAGATAAGAATCCAATGTCTTTGTTCAGACCAGGTTTCTCCATGGTTTTTAGTTTGGTGATTAGTTGCAATTCAGCCACTTCTCTTTCCAGTCTATTTCTGAAATTTCTTTGTATTAAGACAGCTGCTTTGAGGTCTTTTATAGAATGTCCTGGAAGATTGAAGTGTTCTCCTACTGGTTTCTCTGTCTTGTGATTCCTGATATCAGATTTATGTCCATTTATCCTTTGGCGTAGGGTTTGGTCTGTTTGTCCAATATAGAGAGCTGAAGGGCACTGTTGGCATTTGATTGCATACACAATGTTGGAAGATGAGCAATTAAATAGTCCTGAGATGGTATGTTTGATGTTGTTGGGGCCAGTAATGGTGTTGTCCGGGTTTACGTGGCAGCAAAGTTGGCATGTTTTATTCTGATGTATTAAGCATGTTTTATTATGATGTATTATTCTGATGTATTAAGCATGTTTATATCATTCTATCATTTTAATTTTCTTTATTACTGTATTGTGAAGTCTCCTTAATTGACCCTCCCTTCTAAAGTAAATGGTGTTTCACCTGTGCTATCTAAATCCCAATGTAGGGAATCTACTTGTGTAATACAATACTCGAAACAAAATAGAAAATTCTTTCCAGTAGCACCTTAGAGACCAACTGAGTTTGTTCTTGGTATGAGCTTTCGTGTGCATGCACACTTCTTCAGATGGCAGACCAACACGGCTACCCACCTGTAATACAATACTGTTAGACCTGCCATAAAGATACTTCTCTTTTGACGAATATAAAACCCTGTAAACCAATTTTCCTTACTAGAATACCATTCTGTGTTAAACATGTAATTTTTACTATGATAGAATTGTTTCCTGTATCTAACCAATATTAGAATGTAATTTCTCTGTACGTTAGAAATTCTTTTCTGTATTAAGAAAGTGGCTTACAAACTTGTGTGCCTCTAACATGCTTCAAAGTAAGCACTCTTTCCCCATACAACCGCTTTCTCACAGCGACACCTATTGAGTCTGTTGAGAATAACATGAATACACATGGCCCGGTATATCAGAAATAACCTTTATTTGACCAACATGTAAAAACATTGACATCCATGATAGTGTCCAGAACAACATATCACACCACCATAAGAGCTGTCACCCAGGGGCGTAGCTAGCCGCTGGGCTGCGGGGGGCGGCAAGCCCAGCGGCACCCATGGGGGCGGGGCGTCGCTCCATGCGTATGACGCATGCACACGGAACAACGCCTCCGCGCGGGCCAGTTGGCCCGCCCCTCTCCCGCTGCGCTCCGTGAGCGTGCGGAGCCGTCCCGGGGAAAGTAGAGGGGTTGGGCCAGCGAGGGGGGGTGTCATTCCCCTCGCTGGCCTGCCCCTGTCCTTGCACCCCCAGGTGACGGAGGGAGCGGCGGCGCGCGGGAGGGGCGCCGCTTGTCACCCCACGTGCCGCCGTTCATTCCGTCGCCCCGGGAGCAGCAGCACCGCACACACTGTGCGCTGCTGCCCCCACGGCGATGGAACGAGCGGCGGTGCGTGGGGGTGACAAGCGGCGGCCCCTCCCGCCACTCCCCACGCACCACCGGTCACCCCGGGAGGAGCAGCGCTGCACGGACGGGGGGCTCGCTCGGCCGAGCGAGCTCCCCATCCGTGCAGCGCTGCTGCTCCCGGGGTGACGGAGGGAGCGGCGGCGCGTGGGAGTGGCGGGAGGGGCCGCCGCTTGTCACCCCCACCCGCCGCTCGTCACCCTGTCACTGGGGGGCGTACCGCCCCTACCGCCCCTCCCCAGCGACGCCCCTGCTGTCACCAAAGGGTGTTGAGAACCCAGAATTGTCATTGATCTTCAAAGATTGCCCAGCAATTTCAAAAGGATCTGTTCCTGCAGAGGAAAGATAGCAAGCCCCCCACTAGAAAGGGACTTATCCCAGAATCCTCCTCCTCGACACCATGATCCACCGGCACAGCTTTCTGTCATCTTCCCTTTCATTCAGTTAGTAAAATCACCCCCTCAGGAAGGAAATTCTCCCTTCAATCGGTTACCGGCAGCAACGATTCACAACTTCCACCGATTTACTCGGGATAGGAAAAGGGGGGGGGATATGACTCATCTTAAAATGACAGCTGTCAGACTCAAACTCACAATATTCTTGTAAATATCCCTTGCCCTGTTGAGTGATGCTGTAGTTATGTTTTGTTCTCTTTATTGCTTTATTGGTACACTGATGCTCTCTACTTGAAACAATGTATAACGCTGCAAATTTCCCCTTCTGAGCGTAACCAATGCTTCTGTCAGAAGTTAATAACCTCCCTCTCTGAATTCTCTTTTGTATTAGCTGATACTGTAACCTTAATGCTACAACACCCAATACGTTAGAATTGTTTTGCTATACAGTATTTGACAAATGTTTTAATAACCATGTTTTTATAACCATGTTAGATTTCTCTTCTGTAATAGGAAATTATATTGTTTGAAACCCACCCCTCCTATACCACAGTGACACCTAGTGTGTCTGCTTAGATAGGACACAAATTGTTGTTCAGTCGTTCATTCGTGTCCGACTCTTCGTGACCCCATGGACCAGAGCACACCAGGCACGCCTATCCTTCACTGCCTCCCGCAGTTTGGCCAAACTCATGCCAGTCGCTTCGAGAACACTGTCCCACCATCTCATCCTCTGCCGTCCCCTTCTCCTTGTGCCCTCCATCTTTCCCAACATCAGGGTCTTTTCTAGGGATTCTTCTCTTCTCATGAGGTGGCCAAAGTACTGCAGCCTCAACTTCAGGATCTGTCCTTCTAGTGAGCACTCAGGGCTGATTTCTTTGAGAATGGATAGGTTTGATCTTCTTGCAGTCCATGGGACTCTCAAGAGTCTCCTCCAGCACCATAATTCAAAAGCATCAATTGTTCGGCGATCGGCCTTCTTGATGGTCCAGCTCTCACTTCCGTACATTACTACTGGGAAAACCTTAGCTTTAACTATACGGACCTTTGTCGGCAAGGTGATGTGTCTGCTTTTTAAGATGCTGTCTTCTGTAATAGGAAATCATATAGTTTGAAACCCACCCCTCCTATACCACAGTGACACCTAGTGTGTCTGCTTAGATAGGACACAAATACACATGGACAATGAAATAATAGAAACCAGTTTATTAATCAATAAAGAAATTTCACATCCATATTGGAAGCCATTGCCGGAAGAATCGCTCCAACATCTTATCTTGGGGGGGGGGGGGTCTTGGCAGCAGCCACAGCGGTGCAGAAGATTTTTTTCCTTCCTCCTTTTCTACTTCTTGTGGTTCTTGTTTTTGTTGTTTTTGTTGTTTTTGGTTTTTTGGTTTTGTTTTTTTACCTTTTGTGGTTGTTGTTATTCCTTTCTATTTGTATCTGCGAAAGGTTTTTAAATTCGTTGTGAAATTGTTAAATCTAAATCTAAATAAAGTTGATATTATTTTTTAAAAAGAAAAAAAAAGAAACCAAGGCGACCAAAGGGTTGTAACAGATTGGAGTATGTTTATTGGCAGAAAATTTATATATGAAGGTTTATTTCTCTGATAGTCGGTCAATTCCTGAAAATTAGAGAAAAACAGAACTGTTAGTCAAGATCCTCAAACGCCACCTCCCTTAACACCACCCAAGTTCTCAATTAAAATGACAGTCACCCGCAACCCTTCTCTCTCTTACCTATGTGCTATTTGGGGGGGGGGTCTCGGCAGCAGCGGGGCAGAGCGTAGGTGTTTCTGAAAAAAAGAAGGAATGTTTGTTACAGGAAGTCCCAGGTGGGCAAAGGGCTCTTGGGCTCTGGGAGAAGAGGAGGCTGGACCAGACGGGCCCTTGGCCTCATCCTGCAGGCCCTCCTCGTGTGTTTCGCCCCCCTCCAATTACCTCCAAGGCGAGAGGCCTTCTCTTGGGCTCCACTCCCTCCCGGGCGGCGGCTCCCAGCCTGATCCTTGCTGTTCTAACTACCTGCTCCATGTCCATACGGGGTCCCGGCCGGCTTGGCGCAGAAGCAGCAGCCAAGGGCTCTGGAACCACTCTTGCTCGAAGAGCGGGCAACCTTGGCTGCTGCTTCTGCGCCAAGTGGGGCCGGGATGGAAGCTCACCCGTACGGAGGTGGAGCAGTGGAGCAGGGACTGGGAACCGCCGAGATGTTGCTGTCCCGGGAGCCGGATGTGGAGCCTCATCCCTGGAGGCGTGGCTCTGTTGTTCTTCGCCACGTCGCTCCAGGGATTTGGCCAGGACTAGGTAGAAAGGCTCCCGCTCTGCAAAAAAAAAAATGGAGGAATCAGCATTAATGAGGGGGGACATGGGAAGGCAGCATTCCTTAATGCCCAGACACTCAATTGGCATTTCTACTTACTTGAAGTGGGAGCCTTTCCACGCTTGTCCTGGCCGGCCCCTCGCCTCTGCTCTGTTGTGTGTGCCCCGCTGGGCTGCTGCTGGGGTGGGGGGGTGGGAGCATTGGCTCTCCCCAGGCCACGGCCCTGCGAAGGAAAAAGAACATTGTGCTTTTTAAGAGACAGGGGTCCTGTGGGCCTGCAACCCCCCAACCACCACCTCCCTGCACATGTGGGGGACGGATTCCCCATGGAATTAACTTACCATGATTGAAAGGGGTGGGGAGAGCTGTGGCCTTCTTAAAAGCCTTTGGCGTCCTAGGAGACAGAAATAAAAAATATAGACATTTAAATTGCCCGCCCTGGAATCCAAGACCACCCCCCCCCCCGATACATCATGGTTATATCATGAAGGGGGAGGTCTGGTGGCCTCCTCTTGCCCTCCACCCAACACCCACCAAGTGAAACAAAAGAGATATTTAC
The DNA here is from genome assembly GCF_009819535.1 of Lacerta agilis. Classification (NCBI taxonomy): domain Eukaryota; kingdom Metazoa; phylum Chordata; class Lepidosauria; order Squamata; family Lacertidae; genus Lacerta; species Lacerta agilis. The sequence continues at coordinate 6,655,641 of NC_046329.1, read as the reverse complement.
ATTTCCCTGTTTCCCAGGCAAGTTAATCACACCCTTTTTATGGCACTCAGGTATCAGGATGCCAGGGATTATAACTTTAATTCCTGAGGCAATGGCAAGGTTACCCCACCCTCTCCCTCCTTGCAGAAAAACACTTTGGTCACCTTGGGAGTAAAAAACGGTGTCAGGCCTGTCTTCCTGTACTGATTCAGACATGTGGCCTCGTTTGCTTGGCACACTTCTGAACATTATATACATACACACACACACACTTAAAATTCTTAAAATATATATATCCTTAAATATATATATCCTTAAAATTAATCGTATAATAATAATAATAATAATAAGCTAGGCCTCCTACCTGAACCATTCATATTGAATTGGTGATTAGTTTCTGTCTGTCTCTCTGTCATCTGACAGGCATCCCCCCTTGTGGGGCATTTATAAGGCTTTCCTAAAAATCAGCACTTTGTGACATCAGCTGGCAAACAGGGGCCAGGCTGCCTAATTAAGAAAAATATTTTTCTTAATTAGGCAGCCTGGCCCCTGTTTGCCAACTGATGTCACAAAGTGCTGATTTTTAGGAAAGCCTTATAAATGCCCTGCAAGGGGGGATGCCTGTCAGATCAAAGTGTGCTGGGATGAGGCCACCATGGGTCAGGCAAGAGGGTCTCACAGACCTACGAATCCCAGAACCCCTAACAAACTACAACTCCCAGGATCCTATGGGGGGAAGACACCTGCTTTTTAGAACAGGGAGGAAAACCTGCAGGTCACTCCCCCCAATTTCCTAGGAACCAGGAACGGGAAGCTCAAGTGCTGCTAGCAGGGTGACTTCACAGAGCAGGGTGGATAAAATATTGCTCCAAAAGTTGGGTGCCTCCCCTGGCTGTACATTTCTAAAATAAAATATAAAAAACAAAACAAAATAAAACCTACATAAAGCCAGAGTGTTTTGTTTTGTGTTGTGTAGGCTCCTGTTTGTTATGAGCAAATGGCTTGAGATACCTATTAGGTCCATCAATTACCATATAGCAACACAAAAAACAGCGACAATTTGTTGTTGACAAAGGACAGCTGGACATATAAAGGGCCCCGTTACCTTCAGTAGCTTAGGGCTTCATCAAACTTAAATCTGGCTCTGCATCGGACGTTCAGCTTCCAAACAACGTTCGCAAACCAGAACACTCACTTCCGGGGTTGCAACATTTGGGGGCCAAAATGTTCGAGTCGCAAGGCGTTCGAGATCCGAGGTACGACTGTATGTTCTTCTAAAAATTTAAATAAAATAATGCTTTCAGCTTTGGGTTTTTCTGTGCTGAATGAAATGGTCTTAAATTGATGCTGTGAGCTATCTTTAGCGGTTGTGGAAAGCTTTTGAGTATTTCAAATAAACAAATGTCAGTGAGACTAATCCTGCACATAAGATTTACGTTGTCTGCTTCATGTTGCATTTGTGAGGTTCTATCGTGTCGTCGTCGTTGTTTATTGTTTGCAAGCCGCTTTGCGATTTGCGCAAACGAAAAGCAGCGTAGATTATATGACGATTCCACAATGTTTCCCACATTTCTAATTGAATATCATGTCCCACATCCATCGCCCACTTTATCATCACCTCTTTTACCTCCTCATCCTTAGTATACCATTCCAGTAAATAATTATACATTTTGGGTAACCGTTTTCCTCTTCCCTCCAATATTTCCATTTGAAATTTAGACTTATTATTTTCAAAATTACATTTCCCCCCTTCATTAAATAAATTATATACCTGATGATATTGTATCCAACCTGTCAATTTATTTGCCACCTGTTAATACGGTTTAATATTCCATCCTTTCTCTGATTCCACTAATAGCTCATCATATGTTATCCAATTATCTTCTGTATTGATTTTTTTTTATCGTTAGAAGTTCTGTGTGTGACAGACATCTAGGTGTTTTCCTCTCTAATAAGTTTCTATATCTTTGCCAAACTTCATATAGCGGCTTTCTGAACACGTGCTAAAAATTCCTTGTGGACTTTCACTTTGTCTTGCCATAAATATGATTGCCACCCGTATCTATTGTTAAATCCCCCTAAATCCAATATTTCCTTATCTTTTAATACCATCCATTCTTTTAGCCAGATCAAACAGGATGATTCGTAATAAATTTTTAAGTCTGGCAAGCCAAAACCGCCTCTTTCTTTTTTATCCACCAACAATTTATGTTTTATTCTTGGTGGGTTTGCCCTGCCAGACAAACTTTGACAGTATCTTCTGCCACTCTTTGAATTGACTTGTCCCTTTGACCACAGGCAGCATTTGAAAAAGAAACAGAATTCTGGGCAAGACATTCATTTCTGGCGCTACCAAACAAACAAATAAAACGAGGGGAAGTGCATCTATTGAGTTACACCAGTTGAGTTTTCCTGCTTGAGTTACACTGAGTTGCTGGGTCATGTCGGTTAGCTGTGCTGGTGAATCTTGTCACATTACTGCCTAGATGGGCAGTAGGCTCTTACGACCATTGGGTCCTAAGTGGGCACAAAACTGTATGTTTCTCCTCCTATTTACTGTTAATGAGACGGGAGTAGTGTTCATTTTAGTTACGATGTCCTGGTAAATGGATGTTCAGCCAGCCTAGATCAGAAACTAGTAGGTGTACAAGTGGGACCCGCAAGTAAATGTTGCAGGGTGCTGTTTAGGGTGCCAGCCAGCCATGTGCTATGAACCTCCCCGCCAACTACCCCTCTGTTACGGTACTAAGTGTATTATTTCTTAGGTGTTCCGGGTCACTTTTTCTATCCACCCCACCTCGATGCCTTGAGGTCCGTCTGTGTGGATAATCCCCTTTTATTATAACTACGGATAACTTAGTAACGGGGTTCTCTTGTCCAGCTGACGTGGCCTGTTATATATATACAGGTGAAACTCGAAAAATCATAATATCGTGGAAAGGTTCATCTCTTTCAGTAATTCAACTTAAAACGTGAAACTAATATATGAGATAGACTCATGACATGCAAAGCGAGATATGTCAAGCCTTTATTTGTTATAATTGTGTTGATTGTAGCGTACAGCTGATGAGAACCCCAAATTAACAATTTCAACTTTGGGGTTTTCATCAGCTGTGCACCATAATCATCACAATTATAACAAGCAAAGGCTTGACATATCTCGCTTTTCATGTCATGAGTATCTCATATATTAGTTTCACCTTTTAAGTTGAATTACTGAAAGAAATGAACCTTTCCACGATATTCTAATTTTCTCATATATTAAACTCCAGTGGCTAGTGGAAACAATTGCTTACATAAATGGACTTTCCCACGATATTCTAATTTTTCGAGTTTCACCTGTATATTGCTCTGGGCTCCTGGGTTGAGAATACCTCAGTTCTGGGGGTCTCTCTCTCTCAGATCCCCCCCACTGCCGTCAGTTAGCTAAACCCTTTTAGCAACTGTGCAGCCTTCCCGAGGTTTCTGCCCTTTTGCCCCTCCTGAGTGAAACTCCAAGACACAAACTATCACCCTGCAGGTCAGTTTTGCCTTTTCCCTGAGTTCACCTCCACATGAGCATCCATACATGGCTGGACCAAATAAATGACTCTCTTCTCTTGGCTCAACAAAAACAAGTCCTTGTTAATTTCAGGACATCATGTTTCGCGTATTTCAATAGTTCATCAGCTTACTTACATCTAAAATATAAATTCTTTTCAGTATAACCGACTGATCTTCATCCTATCCTAGCCTAACCACCACTATCCTGGCCCCACACCCCTCTTCTTCCCTGTTTCCACACACACCCTCCCTCTTCCCAACTGCCAAAAACGGCCATTTCCTCCTTTTAAACAGGGGGTCGCCCCTCCCCCAAAGGATGAACTGTCTGTCAAAATGGTGGCAGCTTAACTCTTTCTGCGCTGGGATGTCATACCTCCTCCACCCTAGGGCCAATCCAGCCAGCCATGCTTTTTTCCCTAGGGTAATTCCTCCATGGTATTTCCATGTGCAAAGCAAAGACATCGCCTTGCCGACAAAGGTCCGTATAGTTAAAGCTATGGTTTTCCCAGTAGTGATGTACGGAAGTGAGAGCTGGACCATCAAGAAGGCCGATCGCCAAAGAATGGATGCTTTTGAATTCTGGTGCTGGAGGAGAGTGTTCTTTTGTGTTGTATTTGTTGTTTTTTATGATGTGTTGTATTTGTTTATGTTTGTTGTGGAAAACCAATAAATTTTTGTTAAAAACTGGCAGTGGTCTATTAGCTAAAAACTGGAAGACAGAGGATTTACCAACGATTGAAGAATGGCAGATGAAAATGATGGGACTATATGGAGCTTGCTGAGCTGACCGGGAAACTCTGAGAGCGGAGGGACGACGCGGTGGAGAAAGATTGGAATAAATTTGAAGTATATCTAAAGGAGTATGCTAAAATTAATATTTGACACAAGCAGGAATAAACAAGTTACAGGTGTGCATGCACACGAAAGCTCATACCAAGAACAAACTTAGTTGGTCTCTAAGGTGCCGCTGGAAGGGATAAACAAGTAAGCAGCAGATAATAGAAGTTAGATAAGTGATAGTTATAGATGAAGTAATGTTATGATTATTAAATAAGAGAAGTTGATTTGTGTATTAATATGAGAACAGAAAAAGGTAAATAAATTACTAAAGATGATTTACAAGGGAAGCAGACGGAGAGGGCGAGAGGAAGTCCACTTACAATGTTTTAAAAGGTTAGTTAGATATAAATAATTGTTTTTATTAATTTCATTTGTTTTGTGTATTGTTGTAATGTTCTTTCTTTCTCTTTTTTGTTGTATGTGTAGTTTGTGTTTTGTTAAATAAAACAATAAATTTTTGAAAAGAATAAAAATAAAAACTGGCAATGGTCTACTCCCTTTTTTGGGGTTCAGGTCAAAGTTGTTGAGTTTTTTCAGGGAGGAGGTAAAATGTTGAGCTTTTTTTAGGGGAGCCACAGTTGTTCAGCTTCTTTGGGGGGAGCCAATGATGTAGCAGTGATCTACCGCAGATGTCCGGTGATCTACCGGTAGATCACGATCTACATGTTGGATGTGCCTGGTATATAGGATTACAGTATCTATCCTTTGAAAGAATGGTCCAGGTACTCTCCATCACTGGTGGAGGAAAGGGGTGCGGTGGGGGCAGTCCGCCCCGGGTGCCATCAATGGGGTGTGTGTGTGTGTGACAAAATGCAACTTGACGCTGCCTCCCCTTCCCGGCGATCGGCCAGGCTCTCCCTCCCCGTTCCATACATGTCCTGCCCTTGGGGGGACGGACGGACCCTGCCATGCCTCGTGAGCAGCGGCACATCTTTGAGCGCAGCCACACGCACACCGAGGGGGTGACATTCGGCACACTGCCCGCCTGCGACTCCCAAGCCCCGGGGTAAGGGGGAGAGCTGTGCTGCTTTGCCAGCAGCCTTCCCCCCCTTCTTCTTCTTCTTTTTTCTGCAAGTATGTTTTTATTTTCAGATAACAAAACGAGTACACATTTACCAAATATAATCTTTAAATTATAACACTAGGGACCACCTGACCTTGTTACGCCACTGCCCCCAACCCTGGAGGTTGCCAACCTCATGCTCTACCAACTGGGCTATGCCAGCAGTAAAGGACCACAAGGAACCAGAATGGCAAATATCTCCCTTGGTCAGAGACTGGAGCCCCATTGTTCACAGCAATGTTATACCGAGGTGGGGAAAACCTTTAAGCCCTGCAACCAACCAACCGACCCAGACCCTGCACTTGTCATCTAAGGCCCTTCTCTATGTCCTCCATCCCAGAGAGTTTTGGAGGGTGGCAATGAGAGAACGGGCCTTTTCTGCAGTGGCTCCCCGATTGTGGAATAGTCTCCCCAAAGGCTCACCTTGGCACCATCAATACATGTCTCTTTACCGAGGCCGTTGACCATTAATAAATCTATGGCATGTGAAAGTGTATGTGCAGGGAGAGGATTGTTTATTTCTATGAACTATTTTACTATTAGGCTATGTCTTATTCACTATGCTAGCCAGTTATTCCCAGGCACGCCACCTCCAGATGGTGGAGATGCCAGGCGCCATCTTGGCTCCCGGGCATCTTCACTTGATCACCAACAGCCAACAGCCAGGTGCAAAATGCGGTGTGGCCTAAACCAGTGTTTTTCAACCACTGTTCCGCGGCACACTAGTGTGCCGAGAGATGTTGCCTGGTGTGCCGTGGGAAAAATTGAAAAATTCAAGAGAATTACTTTATATATAGTCAATATAGGCACAGAGTTAATTTTTTTAACATTTTCTAATGGTGGTGTGCCTCGTGATTTTTTTCATGAAACAAGTGTGCCTTTGCCCAAAAAAGGTTGAAAAACACTGGCCTAAACCACAGAGCCTAGGGCTTGCCGATCAGAAGGTCAGCAGTTCGAATCCTCACGACGGGGTGAGCTCCCGTTGTTCTGTCCCAGCTCCTGCCAACCTAGCAGTTCAAAAGCACGTCAAAGTGCAAGTAGATAAATAGGTACCGCTCTGGCAGGAAGATAAATGGCGTTTCCGTGCGCTGCTCTGGTTTGCCAGAAGCGGCTTAGCCCTGCTGGCCACATGACCCGGAAACTGTACGCCGGCTCCCTCGGCCATTAAGCTGAGATGAGTGCCGCAACCCCAGAGTTGTTCGCGACTGGACCTAATGGTCAGGGGTCCCTTTACCTAATTTCAAATACTGGCATGAAGCTTCTGCCCACAAATCAGTTTTGCAAAATGCATAGTGACAAACAACACAGGACTCTTTGTAAGCCACAAGAGAACACTTTTAATATAGACATCGACTTCATACAAGACATGTGGTTTTGGTTTGACTCATTGTCTAGTTGTACATTTTCCAAGGGGAAAAAAACCTAAAAAAACTTTTCAGACATTCACAGAAGTTTCCAGGTGGAATATTTCCCTTAGGAGAAACAGATACAGAGTTATCAGCACTACTTGCCTTCTTCAGAGGGTATTTCCAAAGGGTTTCTCTAACCAGGGAAAGGGTGGGAGCAAGAATTGATAGCCACCCACCACTGGCGTTTATTTACCAAAGACATAGTGTAAAAATTCAACGAGGCGACGCCACTACATAGAACCAGATTGTGCATGTTAAGACAGTTTCAATTCAAAAACAAAAACCCAGGACAGTAAAATGGGAAAAAACTTATTTTTAAAAAAGGAACTAAAATTACTCCAGAAAGCAACTGAGTTGTCTTACCATCTTCACATCCAATATTTTTTTTAAAAAAAAAATCCCAACAAGAAAGTACAAACCCCAAGCGCTCTCCCTTCGTATTTAAAAACGCCCCTGGCCAAAAAAACAAAACTTAGGCATTCCTGTCAATCCGTACGTCTATCTCCCTGCCACGAAGCTGGATCCCGTTCATCATACGGCAGGCTCTTTCGGCGACTTCCGGGGATTCAAATCGGACCACGCCGCACCCTTTGGACTTGCCGTTCTCCATTTTGATGTCTGCATACATGACATGGCCTGTAGGAGAAGACTTGGCTTTAGCCCGGGCTCTGTCCTCCTTTCTCAACCTTTTAGCACTGCATTCCTTATCAGTTATAGCTCCGCCTTATCCATTTCTGTACTGCTTCCATGTTATATTGATACTGGCTCTCGTAGGAACGCCTTAAGTCTGAGAGCTGGTCTGGAAGTCTGGAGCAGCAGAGAGATGCTGGCAGGTAGGCCACTCGGCTTTTTATTAGAGGTACCCAAATGATTTCCTCAAACGCTCAAGCTGTGCGGCTACAAACCTGAAGCTCTGTGTCGTAGCATCTGCTTTGCATGGGGAATGTATCAGGTTTGATCTCCAGGTAGAGCTTGGAAAGAATTCATGCCTCAAAACCCCAGAGAGCCGCTGTCAGTCGGTGTAGACCAGGGTTTCCCCAAACTTGGGCCTCCAGCTGTTTTTGAACTACAATTCCCAACAGCCCTGACCATGGGTTCTGCTAGCTACGGATCAGGGGTGTTGTAGTCCCAACAACAGCTGGAGACCCAAGTTTGAGAAACCCTGTTGTAGACAATACTGAGTGCCAAAAACAAACCCCTGTGTTGCAATGAGAACCAATCACAGAAACAAAGACACAACACGTAGGTCAGGGGTCAGCAAACTTTTTCAGCAGGGGGCCGGTCCACTGTCCCTCAGACCTTGTGGGGGGCCAGACTATATTTTGGAAAAAAATATATGAACGAATTCCTATGCCCCCCAAATAACCCAGAGATGCATTTTAAATAAAAGGACACATTCTACTCATGTAAAAACACGCCGATTCCCGGACCGTCCATGGGCCGCATTTAGAAGGAATTGAGCTGCATTTGGCCCCTGGGCCTTAGTTTGGGGACCCCTGACATAGGCCAATAATTGTTAGAGCATATATAATGGAATAATGATATCATTCAAAAAGTAGAAATAAATCTTATTAGCCTACGTGTTGTGTCTATATTTCTGTGATGTACAGGTGAAACTCGAAAAACTAGAGTATTGTGGAAAGGTTCATTTCTTTCAGTAATTCAACTGAAAAGGTGAAACTAATATATGAGATAAACTCATGACATGCAAAGCGAGATATGTCAAGCCTTTATTTGTTATAATTGTGATGATTATGGCGTGCAGCTGATGAGAACCCCAAATTAACAACTTCAACTTTGGGGTTTTCATCAGCTGTACGCCATAATCATCACAATTATAACAAGCAAAGGCTTGACATATCTCGCTTTTCATGTCATGAGCCTATCTCATATATTCAACTCCAGTAGCTAATGAAAACAATTGCTTACATAAATGGACTTTTCCACGATATTCTAATTTTTTGAGCTTCACAATAGAGGGAGGTGGACTCTGTGCAAGGCAGCTGTGCGGACAAACTTAATCAGCAACCCCCATGCTGTGTAAAAGTTTTTAGCCAAAGTCTAACCCTTTGCCCCCTGGAAATGGGAGAGCCAAGCCTTCAACGATGGGGGAAGGAAGTGGCAAATCCCTCTGCCCCAACCTATGCTAGATCTTACGGCAGCCAGGAGGAGATCTACCCTCACTCAGGGGCGCCAGGCAACCATCCCGCCCCCAGAAGGCGCCTCTTGGCCCCGAGTGCCTTCTCCCAACAAGAGAACAGGCACCGCTATAGGGATAAGCCTGACCACTGCATCTTCCCCGCCTGCTTCATCAGAACATTCAGCCGAAAGAAAGAGGACTGTCCATCTTCCGGCTGACTGGATGCTTCTCCCGATTTAGTCAGTTCAAAATCTACAAGAGATCTCTTCTCAGAGGACAATGCATCTGCCACACAGCCTGCTCTAGGAACTCAGCAGGAAAGAACTGGGAATTGGAGGGGTCTCCCTGCCACTTGGGAGGGGGGGCGTGCCCAATCTAATCCTGCCTAATAGAGCAACATGGGAGGGGCAACCCAGCCCACCCAACGATCCTCTCCCCCCTGGAGAATAGCTCTCCCGTGTCTTTTGGGAATTAAGCTACTCACCACACTCATTGAACTTGTCTTTCAGCATTTTCCACGTGAAATCAAAAGGAAGCTAGGAAGAAGAGAGAGAAAGTAGTAGTCAGAATCATCGTCACAGGGCCCCCCCCAACAACCACCCACCAGGGGGAATAAATGCACAACCACCCACCAGAAGTCAGGAACCACCCCCCTGCTAGGAAACTCAAAATGCTTTCCTACCACGATGCAGAAATTTCCACCCAAGACCTGCGCTACATCCAGCCACGCAACCTATTGAGGTTCGAGCCTATGAAAACTTCCCTGCAAGCTCAGTTCTGATTTCTGACAGGGGACGGGGTGTGGTGTAGGGTACTGGGCAGAGGGAGGAAAATCTACTTGGAGCAGCAGCCCAAAGCTGAACCCAGTGGCTTGCCATCTTGCCCCTTACTCACATTTCTCACAAAAATCTGGCAAGCCTTCCTGGCTACACCGGCGGCAGCGGCAGGTCCTCCGGTCCCGAGGGCGCCAGCGAAGCTCCCGGCGGCAAAGTTCCCCCTGTCCATCTCCATCGTCCTCTCAAAGGTGTTCCCCATGGCGAGCCCCATCCTGTCTAGCCCTGCCCCCATGGCGGGCCCCATCCTGTCCATGTTGGTTGCGGCAGCCCCCATGCGGTCCAGCCCCATCCTGTCCATGTTGCTGGCCGCGATGCGGTCCAGCCCTATCCTGTCGATGGAGGCTGCCCCCATGCGGTCCAGCCCCGCGGGCATCCTGTCCATCACGGGGCCCATTCCTGCGGGCCCCATCCCCGCAGGGACCATGCGGTCCATGCCCAGGCCCATCCTTTCTATGCCGGAGCTCATGCGGTCCACGCCGGCGCCCATGGTTGTGCCGACGCGGTCCATGGCGGAGCCCATGCGGTCAATGCCAAACCCTAGCCCTGTGCCCATCCTCTCCATCCCTGTCCCCATGCGGTCTATCCCGGAGCCCATGCGGTCCATGTTGGACGCCAAGTGGTCTATCCCAAGGGGAGCCATCCGGTCCATGCCAGAGCCCATCCTGTCCACGCCGGAGCCCATGCGGTCCAGCACCAGCCCCATCCTGTCCATCTCGGAGCCCACTCTTTCTATGCCATGCCCCATGCCCGAGGGGAGCCTATCGATGCCTGTGGCCATGCGGTCGAGGCCAGGGGCCATGCGGTCGATCGTGGGGATGCTGGCCCCGCCTCCACCGCCACCTGCAAGAGAGAAAGAGGAAAGGAGACACATCAGCAGAGGAAAGTCAGGAACACGCACTCTAGAAAGGGGAAACTCAAGAGAAAGACTCAAGCACAATTAGTGTAATTTAAACATTGGCTTTAATTGCATTAACAGGTTCACCCACAGCCGCTTCTCCCAGCAGATTATGGACTCTGAGGTTTGCCTCCTTCCAGGCCCGCAGCCCCATTTTTAAATAAATTTCCTATTTTACACCCCTTTTGTGACGTATGTATGATGTATCTGGGGGGTGGTCTTGGGTTATTCATTTTAACAACCTTAAAGATACAGGTGGGTAGCCGTGTTGGTCTGCCATAGTCAAAAAAAAAATAAAATAAAAAAAATCTTTCCAGTAGCACCTTAGAGACCAACTAAGTTTGTTCTTGGTATGAGCTTTCGTCTCAGTGTATCTGAAGAAGTGTGCATGCACACGAAAGCTCTTACCAAGAACAAACTTAGTTGGTCTCTAAGGTGCTACTGGAAAGAATTTTCTATTTTATTTTGTTTTAACCTTAAAGATAGCAATGACTTCCCTTCTCCTATTATCAAGTGTACACAATTCCCCCCCCCCCAGGTATTCAAAAAACATTTGCCAATCTTCTTTAAACATGTTCTTCTTGTTCTCTATGTTAGGTCCACAAGCTGCGCATATTCCATCAGTTTAAGTTGCCATTCTTCTTTAGCTTGGACCTCGCTCGTTTTCCGATTTTGGGCTAACGAAACACGAGCCACCGTAGTCGCATACACAAACACCCTTTTTGACACCTGGGGATTTCAGTCTGAATTCTCCCTAACAAAAAGGACTCTGCAACCCTATTTCTCTGCCAGGCCCTGACTTGCTTCATCACTGGCTCACATTTTTGAACAAAAATCAGTGAGGTGTGCATTATGGAGGGTAGCTGGGCGGGGAACTGACCTGGTTACCCTAATCGCCATCTGAAAACGCCCTTTCAAAGAAAGAGGGGGAAGCTGTCAGTGGCTGCTTTGCTGAGCACACAAAAGATCCAAGCCTAAGAAGGGTTTGTCAGAGTTGGGAAGACACCGAGTGGGCCACACTTACCCATCCCTCTGTCCAGAGTGTCTCCAAAGCTACGAGGCATCCCCATTTCGTTCCTCGGGAAGTCTCTTTCAAACCCACCTCCGATCGCACGGTCCATTTCTGGAAACGAAGAGCAGTTTTTAGTCCTCTGCCAGGAGAGCGGAAAACACAAAGCCAACAGAGAAAGAAAACGCAGCTTCCCAGTGTACGCTGACTGGCAGCGGCTTCCCAGAGTTTCAGGCGGGGGACATTTCCAGCCCTTACTGGAGACAACAGGGATTGTTATATGCATGCAAAGGGAGCGCTCTTGAATCCTGGAACTCAAGTCGGCAGAGCACGAGGCTCTTGATCTCAACATCCACGTTGGGTGAAAGATTCCTGCACTGCAGGGGGTTGGACGAGATGACCCTTGTGATCCCTTCCAATTCAACAATTCTATGATTCTTCTACCAAGCTACAACCCACCCCCAAAAACGAGCCCAGGGAAAAATTGCCTGGTACCAACACTCATCTTTTTGGCACCCAGCAAAGGCATTTCTATTCTCTCAGGCTTTGGGGCCCAATTTATTGTGTTGTGCCAGGTAGGTGAGAATTGGTTGCCATTTCTATGTTCAGGCATATGTGGGGGAGAGCATTTTTTCCCCATTTGATTATTGTGGATGAGCACTTTTATCTGTTGCATTGCTTTTAAATGATTAAACTTGTGGCAAATTGTATTATTGTGTTTTTACACTGCTGTTAAGTGGCACCAACACTTTTTTCTTTTGCAGCAAGTGATGAATAAGCACACAATAAATAGTCTGTAGGAGAGGCGTTAACGGCCTGCTCCTTTTTGTTTGTTTGTTATGTATTTCGTGTTCTCGTTTTGTATGTTGCATAAGCCATCCTGTGGTCTTCGGATTAACAGCAGCATACAGATTTAATTATTTTTTTAACAAACAGTAATAAAAGCGCCCGGTAAAATAGGCCTGCTAGATGGAATTCAAAATCTACCATGGCCAGTCATGCTTCAAGCAAGAGCTCTCTTCTGTTGTCATCTGGCATTCAAAAGCATTCAGCTGGACCACCTATCAGCCCTAGTCAAAACACTCAGTGTCCATGAATAACACGAGTCACAGCCCATCAGCATTTGGAGGGCCCCCACAGGCCCCTCATATCCCTGTCAAGACTAGGTGAAGGAGAGACGGTCAGAATCAAAGGTTTCAAGAACCTCAGAATAGATATTCTGAAAATCTTGTGTGTTTCCTTCTATCAGTCCACAATAGAAAGTGTTCTCTCATTGTTGTAAGAATTTTAAGGTATTTTATGTATATATAATAATTGTTATTAATGTACCAAAACAAATAAGGCCACATGTCTGAAAAACAAGCCTCACTCCATTTTGACTCCCAACTGACCAAGTATTTCTTTGTCTCAGGAACAAAGGGGGGGTTGCCCCTCCAGCTACTCAGCAGCCCTCTGCCTGAGTGATAATCTCTGGCATCCTGATACCTGAGTGCCAGACAAAAGGGTGTGATTCACTTGGCTGGGATATAAGGAAATGTAAATATATTTTGTTTCACTTGATGGGTTTTGAAGGAGGGCAAGAGGAGACATGGGGGCAGGGTCCAAGATGCTCAGATCACTGTTACCAGACCCTCCCAATTTTTGATGTAATTCTGATGTATGGAGGGGTGGTCTTGAGCTGGAGGGGGGCAATTTCAAAAGTCTATATAGGAGCTTGCGCGCCTTTGTTCGTGGTCTTTTGCTTGCAAGACACCCTGCTGCAGCAGTTTCTAATAAAAGGCTATCGCCTTGCTTTGGGACATTCTGTATCATCTCTATTTATTCATAAGTGCTCTTGAAAGGAGGGGAGCCCTACTAAGGCTCTCCCCCGGGTTCGTGGACTCCCTTCTGGGGTTGAACCTAATTTTTATAACATCATACAGTGTGGTATGCTGGTTTGACAGCCATGGACAGAAAGTCCCTACAGAGGGTGGTGAAGACAGCACAAGACATCATGGGCTTTCCCGAGTCCGCTAGGCATCATCGCAGGAGACTGTTGCCTCAGAAGAGCGAGGAACATTCTCAGGGATGACTCACAACCTGGCCCGCTTGGGCAGGAGATACAGAAGCATGTTAAGCCACACCAACAGGTTCAAGAACAGTTTCTACCCGTGGGCCGTGAGGCTGCTGAATGGAAGACAGCAACACTGCAGCTGGCATTCAGGGTTGGGGTTGTACGACAGCACATAGAGTGTAAGAAGGACTGAGAGATTGTGGGGGAGAGGGGGGTTTGTTTAATCTCACTGTAAACATGTAGTACAGTGACAATAAAGTATTTCTATTTCTTCCTGAAATAAGTATATAGATGGCACTTAACACCTGAAAAATTAGCCAAAATATATAAATTAAAGTCAGGTAAGTGTTGGAAGTGCCAGGAGAAAGTTGGTAATTACTTTCACTGTTGGTGGACCTGTGTCAAAATTTAAAAAGCATTGGAATATGGTATATGAAAAAATGAAAAACATGTTAGAAATCACCTTTAAAAAAACACCAGAGACAATGTTATTGAGTTTGGTACAGGAGGAAATACAAGAAGATAGAAGTACATAAAGATATTTTGTAATAAACTTGAATTATTAAATAAAGCATAGACAAGAACTTTAGTAGGAGACACGAAGAAGAACTTTAGGAAGCCATTTTATTTTAACTTTTTCCCCCCTGTCTTTTTTGAGTTCTATTTTTACTTGATTGTGTAATTGTATGTAATGATGTGGTTGTGTAATTGTCTTTTGTAATTGTGTAGACTGTGTTTGTATTATTATTTGTATTATCTTAAAGAAATTTCAATAAAACTTGTTTTTAAAATTTAAAAAAATAAAAAATAAAGTATTTCTATTTCTATTTCTATTTCTGTATCTGTATCATTCTCCTTCCCAAGCCCTATTAAGCGCAAAGCAGTTTATGAAGATCAGAAATCTTCTGTCTCACCGCTCATCCTGCTCAGATTCATCCCAGAAGGGAAACGGCCCAGATTCTCCATTCCGCTGAAAGGCCCTTCCATCCCTGAACAACAACAATAAAAAAACAACAATGAGCAAGTTCCCAATCCCTCATGCCTTGCCAGCTAACCCATCAGTAGGATTTGAGAAGGCACCAGGCTCAGATTTCAAGAGCTCCAATGGCTCCTTTGTTTTCAGACATTAGCGGTATGAAAGGCTTGGGACTTTTGAGCTTTCCATCAGGTCAAGCCAACCACTGTTTGACCTACTCTGGAAATGCAGTGTATGAACACATTAAATAGAAGTGTTGCAGGGGTGGCTTGGGAATATGCAAGGCAGAGGAACCTGCTTTGAGGTGAGGGTCGCATTATGTATCACCAGGACTCCACTGCAATCCTGCCACCGTACACCAGTTCTGGCCCCCGTTCCCCTACTTACCTCCCATTTTGTTCATTCCAAAGCCCAAGCCTTCTATGCCCATTCCTAAAAATGTGGGAAGAGAACAGACAAGACGAGTAGAAATTAGAACCTATGACAGCGTTAAGATTCAGAGGACTGATCCACCTGATCTGGTATTGTCTGCTGTGGAGTTTAAGGTTCCAGACAGAGAGAGCAGTCTTTTCCCGGCTGCATAATCCTTTCACTGGAGACATAAACCTTCCCTAGTCTAGCATACCATTTCCCACTGATTATTCTTGGAAAGAGGACATGAAGATTAACAGTCGCTGGGGCAACTCAGTCATATGGGTGGGGTAAAAATAATAAAATTGTTATTAGTACTGCCAGTTACTGGTATTTGGGGGCAGACTGCCTCTTGCTCCTACAGTCACCATGCCAAGCAGTCACAGGTAACTGTTCTCCACAATGTGCTGGGTCTCCCTTCCCTTTTTAAGGGAAGGGCCATTGCCACTCCTGTGGAAGTGGATCATCGAAGTGCCGTATGAAGGAAATCAAAATCATTTCCAGCGTGTTGCCGGACAGCAGGGATGCAGACGGTTGCTTGCTCTCGATTTAGGCTCAGGCACTCTCTCTTTACTCCCGAGACAAAACTTGTTTGGGACAAACAAGGCGGCGCTGAGAGTTCTCAAACAAGAGACAGAGCTTTCAGCTCCATCAGCCTTCTTCCATATCAGAAGATGCTGGATGACAACTCCCTTTGTCCTTTTCCACTGGCCACGCTGGTTAGGTCTGGTAGGAGCTGAGAGTCTAAACACACCTGAAAGGCCAACTTCCCCCTATATCTGCCATATGGGGAAGAGCAGATTTAGCCCAATGGGGTGCTCTTCGGACGCTGCTGGATTACCGCCCAAAACCAGTTTGAAGCCCATATAGTGATAAATGTTTCATAATTTTTGACCTGGCAATAGACCGTGAATCGTGATGTGTGTGTGCGATGCAAAAATCACAATGCGGAAGAAACTGTGAAGCAGGGTGGATAAAAATCAATGATTTTTTTAAAAAAAACAAACCGATTTTTTTAAAAATAAAATGCTTTTTGAGGAAAATATCTTACCATCCAAAGGTTATTCAATCATGAAATAAACATTAGTTTTTTTAATTATGTAGAATAAAGCTGTGTATGTTTAATTTTTTTGGTAAATAAATTCCATTAATCCATTCACAATGTCATTTATGCTCTTCCAGAGGTTTTTGTAAAAATTTTGGGCAGTTTCTCTGCCTACAATATATTATCACAGATGCTTGGTTTACTTTTGCAGTTCTCAAAACTGAATTTGACTCAGCAGAGATCACATGCCTCTTCTTCACAGCAAAAATGTTATAACATGAACAGAGTTGAGAAAAAGACCTTAATCCTATTGTTCTACAAACCTATGAATACAGAATCAACCCCTTCAGTGTTAAGTTTCAAGAAGTTGTGAATAGAATAGAAACAATATTTTTCCGATTGTTTGGAGTGGAATGGATCTAATAAAGCTATTTAAATTGCTATTATTAAGGTAATGATTATTTTTCTCCTTCCTAAGTACAACAGAAAAGTTGTCCAAATATGAATAATTAACCTATTAAACTGGGGATAAAAAAACTAATATGAAAAGTTGTTATTCTAAAAATCTTCATCTACTTGCATATTCAAGTTATACCAGGAAGAATTAGTCTTTATGTAGAAAACTGTGATTTAAATCAAGCTTTACTGACTAGTGATTTAAATCAAATCTACCCTACTGTGAAGCCAGCTGTCAGGGGAACTCCTTCCCTTAGATGTTGCTCATGATTAACGACAAGCCTCTAGGTAAGCTAAAACTATTTATTGTCTATAATGGAATTACAGAGTCTCTGCAGCCATGACTGCTCAGTCAGAATCAGTCCCTCGGAGTGGCGGGCTTTGCCGCCCGTGCCAACACAACCGACGGCTCGGCACTCTAAAATGACGTCTAAGTTTCCTCCTCTCCCCCCTTGGCTCATTTCCCTGTCTGAGACTAACGGTGCTAGGTCTCTGCCCTGTCATCCCGAGGCTTCTCACCTCTCCCTCTTCCAGGGACATTTCCTGATGAGGGCTGGGGGAGGAAGATGAATCTGTGGAGATTATAGGTTGCTGTTCTCTACAGCCCACTGACCCCCCCCCCTTCCCTGGAGGAATCACTATCTCTTCTCCCAGCTCCCACTAGCTCCTCTCTCTCTCTCTCTCTCCCTGCTTCTCCCGAGTAGTCCCTCTATCCCTGACACCAGCCAATGCCTCTACATAGCTCCACCCTTATTTCAGACATTGTGATGTATTAATATATTGTTCAGCTGGCGATATGTCACCAAGTTTGAAAACCAGCTCCATCCTTATTTCAGACACTGGGATAGACCAGCGCAGAAATCATGGGATCCATTGTGATGTATTAATATACTGTTTAGCTGGCGATATGTCACCAAGTTTGAAAACCAGCTCCATCCTTATTTCAGACACTGGGATAGACCAGCGCAGAAATCATGAGATCCATTGTGATGTATTAATATACTGTTTAGCTCAGTGTGCCGCGAGATGTTGCCTGGTGTGCCGTGGGAAAAATTGAAAAATTCGAAAGAGAATTACTTTATATATAGTCAATATAGGCACAGAGTAAAAATTTTAAACATTTTCTAATGGTGGTATGCCTCGTGATTTTTTTCATGAAACAAGTGTGCCTTTGCCCAAAAAAGGTTGAAAAACACTGGTTTAGCTGGCGATATGTCACCAAGTTTGAAAACCAGCTCCATCCTTATTTCAGACACCGGGATAGACCAGCGCAGAAATCATGAGATCCAGAAACATGACACAACGCTAGAGGAGACAGGAAAGGAAAGAGCCCGGCCCCAGTTCCTCGCTCACCTCCGGGTCCCAGGTTGCCCATACCCAAACCCTTGTTCAAATGGTTTGCATCAATAGGTATTCCTCCTGGCCCCAGTCCCATGCCAATGCCTCCGAGTCCATCTGCCAAAGAAGAGAGATTGGAAAAACCAGCTGTCAGTATCAGTGCGTATTCACCCCCTCCCTGGAGAAGGCAGGCTAGCTCCTTCCTTGCTGCCGTTCCGCTGGCACATGAAAAGCTTCTTGTTCAATGGGCTTTTGGTAACTGACCGCTTTAAATGAAAGGGCTGGTGCCGTGCTGTTTTTATTCTAACTACTGGTAGAAAAAAAGAATAATAAATAAAAATAATAGAGCCAGTGTGGTGTAGTGGTTAAGAGCGGTAGACTCGCAATCTGGGGAAGCGGGTTTGCGCCTCCGCTCCTCCACATGCAGCTGCTGGGTGACCTTGGGCTAGTCACACTTCTCGGGTCAGATGATCAGGTTGTGTGCAATGTGTGTGGGGGGAGTTTTGCTTTTTTGACCCTCCCTGATGCAACTGTGCATCCTATAATAAGATTTTTCCTCCTTTCGCAGATAAAAATAAGGTTTCCTGATCCCAAAGATGGTTAATGGCGTTTGGCTTTCCGGTAGCTCCAGATTTCCTGGAGCTGAATCACAATTGGGTGTAGGGTTCAGCCAAACCTGGCAGTAAAAGGGCCCATTTAATATTAATAATAATAATAATAATATTGGAGAGCCAGTGTGGTATAGTGGTTAAGAGCGATAGACTTGTAATCTGGTGAACCAGGTTCGCTTCCCCGTTCCTCCACATGCAGCTGCTGGGTGACCTTGGGCCAGTCACACTTCTCTGAAGTCTCTCCGCCCCACTCACCTTGCAGAGTGTTTGTTGTGGGGGAGGAAGGGAAAGGAGAATGTGAGCCGCTTTGAGACTCCTTCGGGTAGTGAAAAGCGGGATATCAAATCCAAACTCTTCTTCTACTGGTATGTTTTAAACAGCTTTTATATAGCTTTATGTGTTTCTTGATTATGGTTTTTCTACATTTTAAGCCAGGGGTAGGCAACCTAAGGCCCGTGGGCCGGATGCAGCCCAATCGCCTTCTCAATCCAGCGCGCGGATGGTCCAGGAATCAGCATGTTTTTACATGAGTGGAATGTGTCCTTTTATTTAAAATGCCACCTCTGGGTTATTTGTGGGGCACAGGAATTTGTTCATTCCCACCCCACCCCACCCCCCATATATTCTGGCCCACCTCATGGTCTGAGGGACGGTGGACCGGCCCACGGCTGAAAAAGGATGCTGGTTCCTACATTACAGGATATGTGTAAGTGGGGATTTTGCTGAGCTCATGGCAGAAACTCCTATGTATGCGTGCCAGAAATGGAGGGGGAGACTAGGAATCTGGAACGTGACGGGGAGGCAGTGAGGAGGAAGAGGAGGACACAAGGAGAGGGAGAGTGTCAGGGTTGAGCCAGACGAGGAGGAGTGGTGGCAAGCCCCCCCCACCCACCCCGGAAGAATCTGGGGAAATGGAGGAGTTCATACCTGGAGAAGACTGGTGGCGGCACTCCTCAGAAGAGGAAGAATCAGACAGGGAAGTGGAAAGACCTGAACATGAGGAGGAAGAAGTCGTCTTTCCACTTCCCCGATTCTTCCTCTTCTCAGGAGTGCCGCCACCAGTATTCTCCAGGTATGAACTCCTCCATTTCCCCAGATTCTTCCGTGGGTGCAGCCTTGCCGGGGGGGGGGGGGCTTGCAACCACTCCTCCTCGTCCGGCTCAACCCTGACAGAGGGAGAGAGAGAGAATGCAGGAATATATGGTCAGCAAGTTAATAAAAGGATAGCCCTCCCCTAGGGCTCCCGTGACCATACTAATCTTAACGTGCCCAGACAGCACGGCCTACTGACCATCAGAATTTAACTTTCCCGATGGGGAAGTATTTTCAGCAGAAGAGCAGGCAAATTTCCCTTGAAAATACATTCCAGTTTCCCCGATGACAAGAGCGCACTGTTCCACCAGGCAGGTGTGCAAGCTACTTCTCGCGTTGTGGCACAACACAGCCGTTTCGCCTTGTGTATCCTTTTGTGGAGATACTTACGAGGAAGCTGCTGGGGCCGCTCCGGAGGGAAGAAGTCCCCTTTCGGCAAGGCTCGCTCGTCCTGAAATATTAGGTGCCAAGATCAAAGACAAAGCCAAACGCAGCAGAAACTTGACTGCGGCATTCAATTTTTTTACCCAACGGTTGAACGCCCTTCCACCAAATGAAAAACAGATAAAACAGACTTTTGAAGGCAGCCCTGTATAGGGAATCTATTAATGTTTAATGTTTTCTTTTTCTATTTTACTGGATTGCAGGGCTGGGAGATACATTGTCTGAAACCCATTTGAAGTCCGTATCGTGGTATCAGCTTCGTTATTTTTGACCTGGCAATATACTGTGAATCGTGGTGCGTGCGCGCATGTGCGTGCTAAACACAAATCATGACGCGCGCAAACACAAAAAGTGAAACCAGCCAATGCCTCTAACATAGTTCCACCCTTATTTCAGACATTGTTATGTATCGATATATTGTGAGGCTTAGCCGGTGAAATATTGCGATGTTGAAAGCCGGTATCACCCAGCCCTAGCTGGAAGCTGTGTCTGGGGCGCATACATACTATATATATGTGCATGGCATATAAATATTAAATTATTATTAAACTTACCATCTTCACATGCATTGGCCTATCAAACAGCAGCTGCCCATTGAACATGGCTGTGATTCGGGTCAAGGAGCGTACGTCATTGATTAGCCCAACAAGGCCCTGAAGAGATGGCCCCTGCAAGCGTTTTGTTTCGTCTGACCACATCCACCTCCTTCTCCAACAGCTGCCCAAGCATGACACTTGAACCATGAGTCTACCGCCAGAGGCCATCAACCTTTCTGGGGCCCATGGGCACCCTCTCCTCTGGGCACTTATCTCCTACATCCCCCCACCCATCTACTGTACACTGCTCCAGGTCTGGGTCAAAGTCAGATCCACTGGAATCAAAATGAAAGCTCTTGAATTTGCATGATGGAGCTCCCAAAAAACCACAATCACATTAAAGCTTACATTGGAATATTGCAGGGGTTGTTTTTTTTAAGGCTGATGCATGCCTGCACCCTAAAGTTCAAATTTTGTGGAACTGCCTTCAGGCTGAATTCAAACAGGCCCTCTCCCTTCAGGTGCCTGGTGAAAGCCTTTTAATTTTCAGCAGGCATTTTAAGGAAGGCTTTCTGGTTAATTTTAAGTCTCTCTTTTGTAACACCACAGCACACAGCTGAGAAACTATGGTGTTAAGTGGTATGCAGAAATAAATAAACGGAACCACCAATAATCACTGAAGACATCTATGGACACCGAAGTCATCTGTGATTTTGAGAGCACCTCTTGAAAAAAAATTATGGGTATCTGTGTCTCATGTCATGTTTTTGCACCACAACAATATTGAGAAATGCTAGGTCTATGATTATGATGATTCAGAAAACAGAGGCACAGAATTTCATGGTGGAGTAGTGTAAAGACTGAAAAATATATGAAATTTTAAATAAATCAGTTTTACAATGTACACACCTAACTCTTCCTCAATACTTCAGCCACAGGTGGAGGGTCACATGGCAAAATCCTGAACCAAGTCTAAAATGATTCCTTGCATGTAGAAAGCTAGCACGTCAGCGGAGGTTCTAGCCAAGAGATGGAGAACTTGTGGCCTGCCACGTATTATCAGATTTCAACTCTCATCAGCCTATAGGGGGCAGGGATGATGGAAGGCTTCATCTCCTGTACCCATAGCTAACCTCAGCTTCTCTTTGACATGTTAAGTTTTTTTTCTACAGAGAAGATTGTGAGGTCCCACCCCATGTACAGCAACAGTGAACACTGTGAGCCTCAAACAACCAGTCCAAAAAGAGATTCCCACCTCAAATGCTGCTTGTATGAACTAGCCCTTAGATCAGGGCTTCCCAAACTTGGGCCCCTAGCTGTTTTTGGACTACAACTCCCATCATCACTAGGTAGCAGGACCTGTGGTCAAAAATGATGGGGAAGTTGTAGTCTAAAAACAGCTAGGGACCCAAGTTTGGGAAACCCAGCTTTGTTAAGGTTGGGACAGAGGTGAATTACCAGCATCTCCACCCCAAAGCCCATAGATTATTCCCTGGATGTATGTGCAGGAATTCTGCAAATTGTGCCCCCCTCGACTATCACCCCACCCCCAGAAAAAGATACAAATGGCCTGAACAGCTTCAATAGCCTGCTCAAAGGTCACTGTGCCGATGCCCCGGCTCTTGCCGTCTTTGTCTTCCAGAATGTCTGCCCGGACCACTACGCCGGCCATGCTGAACACCTCCTTCAGCTTCTTCCAGCCAACTTTGTAATCCAGCTGAAGGAGGCGAGGAAGAACGGTTTAGTATTTGTACGAAGAAAATGCATTTTACAAAGAACAGGTTGCATCGGGCGAAAAGGAAACCTATGTAATGTAATGTGACCGCTGCAAATCTCGCGACTCCAATTAAGCTCACAGAAATGCTGAATCCGTTGCCTTGACCGTTTGTCAACTCCCTGTAAAAGTGAGCACCTACAGGTGAAACTCGAAAAATTAGAATATCGTGGAAAAGCCCATTTATGTAAGAAATTGTTTTCATTAGCTACTGGAGTTGAATATATGAGATAGACTCATGACATGCAAAGCGATATATGTCAAGCCTTTGCTTGTTATAATTGTGATGGTTATGGCGCACAGCTGATGAAAACCCCAAAGTTGAGCTTGTGAATTTGGGGTTCTCATCAGCTGTACGCCATAATCATCACAATTATAACAAAGTTACAGGTGGGTAGCCGTGTTGGTCTGCCATAGTCTGTGTATCTGAAGAAGTGTGCATGCACACGAAAGCTCATACCAGCAACTAACTCAGTTGGTCTCTAAGGTGCTACTAGAAAGAATTTTCGATTTTGTTTTAATTATAACAAACAAAGGCTTGACATATCTCGCTTTGCATGTCATGAGTCTATCTCATATATTAGTTTCAACTTTTAAGTTGAATTACTGAAAGAAATGAACCTTTCCATGATATTCTGATTTTTTGAGTTTCACCTGTATATGTCTGAGGTAGTGATAGGGTGGGGGCTGGCTGGTTGTTTTGTTGAGCATGGAGACACTGTGTCTGGGAGGAGCTGGTGAGGACAGAGAAGCTATAATTAAAGGAGTTTTAGAAGCAAGAAGCAAGAAGACCCTCTCTTGGGGCTCAAGGGAGAGAAAAACATTGTAAAGTGGTACCTCTGGTCGTGAACGGGATCCGTTCCAGAGGTCTGGACGCATCCTGAGGAATTCGCAACCAGAGGTGCTGCTTCTGCACACGGTGCATAGAGCACTTTTGCACATGCGGCAAAACCCAGACCACTGGTCCCATTAGCTAGGGATGATGGGAATTGTAGTCCCAAACATCTGGAGGGCCGGAGTTTGCCTATGCCTGACATAAAGGACCAGCTCTCAAGCAGCATTTTTACTGCATTAAATTAAGAGTTGACTGAGCTGAAAGTTAACCCATTAGTTGGAAGTGTCCCCTGGGCACAAAATTAAAGACACACCTTCCCACACCTCACCCTGCCTTTCATATGGAGTGGACAATGGTGCTTTTGAGAATCAGAAGAGCTCTCTGTTCCCACACTTTGTTATGGTGATATATTATTGTTAACAAGGGGGTCCTGATGTGTCCCTTTCCAGCATACTCCATTCCTTCCCCCCAGTCAGAATGCCATTAGGGTTTTTTTCCCCTCTCTCGCTCTTTCCTCTCTCCCATTCTGATGCGTTTTCCCTAAAGGCATTTTAGAGGATCTCACAAGCCAGGAATGTCAAACAGTGGATGGTGCTGTTTTGGAGGCATAAGGATCCAAACATGAAAAAGGCCGTGTAGGGATAAAGTGTTTGCTTGCTTTTTCCTCTATCCTCCCCATCCCTTCTTTCTTTTATGCTGTATCTGTACAGCAGTACCTTGCTTTGTGACCGGGATCTGTTCCGGAGCCCCGGTAGCTGGCCGAAAAGGACGCTGGACAAAGCGCCGCGTCGGCACACATGCGCAGAGCGGTTTGCACTTCTGCGCATGTGGAAAACCCGGAAGTAACCTGTTCCAGTACTTCCAGATTTGCTGCGGACGTTTGATGGAGCGGGCGCTCAACGAGGCAGATGGTAGATAAGGTACCAGTGTACACCACTAAGCAAATGCTAGGTGCTTTTTTTTATTTAAAAAAACTATCAGTAGGGGTGTGGGGGGTTCAGTGCAAGACCTCTTCCGCCCCTCACCATCACACTGCCTTTTGGGCACGAAGCAAAGCAGAGGAAGGGATAAGAAAAAACACTCAAAATACCCTGCTTCATACAGGCAAAGGCATGTTAAGATGTTCAGCTACTCTGATGCCAGCGCTAGAACCTTTCCCAAGCAAATGCAAGATGCAAAAATTTCAAGAAGCCGCCCCCCCCGCCCGAGGACTGCGAAATCACCAGGCTCCTTAAGGGAGAAAGCCCGAGAATACGCTACCAAGGTTTGGCAACGCTGATGACATGGCGCACAAGCAAAGACAAGACAAAGGGGCCACTCACATTGGCCACAAAGACCGTGCTCCCAAGCCTGCCTGCCTGCAGGGCATGAATGATCTCGTTGGGGATGTTGGGGTTATTGAGGATGCTGGGAGGGATGTTGATCATCCCGGGGCCGCCGGGACCAGGGCCAATCCCCATCCCGCCACCAGATGCAGCCATGGCCTTCTGCACGGCTCTCCTCACATGCTCTCCATCAGGATCCTAGGACAGAAAGGGAGGGGAGGAGGGTTAGGCAAGCTCTCATCCTGCAGAGCAGGCAGAAAGCCAACTGTCTTATGAAAGCTAGACACCAGGGAAGCAGTCGTGCTCAACCTTCATGCTGGTAGGATGACTTCCGGTGTAGGTAAGAGCACCGAATCATGTGAGACCTGGCATGGGAAAGTGATACAGCCCAGACGCAGGTTGCTCAGTCCTTATGAGAACTATCCTGAGGCACCGGAATTCTTTTTTTCAGGGGGACGGACGGACAACCCCCCCCCATTACATTGTTTTATGGAACCGAGCCAGGGCAGGGGAAGAGACAGGCAGCTGCAGCCTCCACAGGCTCACCTCCTTCACTTTCAAGGGCCGCCCGCTGAGGCTGTGCTTGTTGAGAACCTCCACAGCCTTCTTCATGCTCTCTTCCATCTTGAACTCAACAACACTGCAGGGGGGGGGGAAAGAAAAAAGAAACCCAAACAGAATCACAAAGGGCTCCCGGATTTCACACACACCCTCCCATTCCCTGCCCAGTTGCTACAAGGAAGTGTTTCAGCTACTTACGCACATCCCTTTCGACGTGGAAATTTCATGTCAGGCAGAGAGGAGCACAGTGCAGAGTGGGAAGGAAAACGAACAGGTCAGTAAAGAGCCAAAGGTATTTGAAAAGGATACGTGTTTGTCTTTACAGTCGTTAAGGTCAAGATTCTGCTGTTTTAACAAACGGCAGAATTGTTTACCTGCATCCTAGAAGCTACATGGCTAGGGTTGACGCAAAAGGAGTAATGATATGCAGACCAGGCTCCCAACTTCTCTCAGAGACGTCACTCTTCGAGCTCCTACTTGCCTCTAGGACATCCAACCTCTAGCCACTCTACCCCCAGAAGGAATCAGCCTTCAGGGAAGATTCTGAAACTACCTTCCACTGAACTGAAAAGCAATGGACGCCTGCAACAGCTATCTTCATTTTTTTACATTTAGACACAGACGACTGCCATGGAGTCCTGACATTTAGGCAACCTCTCTCCCTTCCACAACGAGCTTACAAAGGTCAGCAACGAGAACCACGAGAAACATTTAAGCTAAGGATTTGGACGTTCATGTACCAGTAAAGAAAGTACACAAGGACCCATGCGTAAGTCACACAGCCAAACACCAAAGGAGGGCAGCAGAGGGTTGCTGCTGGGTCTAACATGCCCCATGTCCACCTCCTCCCCCCACCACACCAAGCAGCTCTGGGGGCAGCGCCGACGATAAAACCATACACACTACGCATCCCAAGTTCATTTGGTTCCACACCGTTAACAGTTACATTATTTTATTTTTTTAAATCATTACTTTTCGGTCATGTAGTAAAAATCCACGGAAGAAATTCTCTCGTGAGACTTACCCTTGACTTTCCTTCAGCGTCCATTAAGAGCTCCACGTATGTTACCTCACCAACTACAAATGAGATTCCAGACGGTACATAGACCAAGGGAGAAAGCCAAGAAAACAAGGGGGGTTTAGAACAATCGTCAACAACCTTATATGGAGCCTCTGCCTTATTAAAAGCCCAGGAACACTCCACATTTGCTAGTCCACCGCAACTTGGCGTTACAGGCGTGCGATATGTATTAAACCAGAGTCGAACACATTTCCTTGATTTCCTCGTGCTAGGTTACCAGGCCTTCCAGTTTCCATCAGGTTTTGATGCCCGTTCATCTCTGGGGAATGAGACGAGAGACGGAAACCTCGCATGGGCTATTGTCACCCTCTTTAGCCAAACCCTTGAAACTAATTAACGCTTCAGAATATTAAGAAGGGCCCTGCTGGATCTAGTCCAGCACCCTGTTCCCAGGGAGGCCAACCAGACAGGTGCCTATGGAACACAAACAGAGCCACTCTCCCCACAATAGTGGAGGCAGCCTTCAGGCTTATTATAGTACCTGTTGGCAGCCTGATCCTCTGTTAACTTGTCTAACCTTCTTTTAAAGGCACCCAAGTCGGTGGCGATCACTGCCTCTCACAGGAGGAAATTTAGCGTGTATCTGAAGAAGTGTGCATGCACACGAAAGCTCATACCAAGAACAAACTTAGCTGGTCTCTAAGGTGCTACTGGAAGGAATTTTTATTTTTATTATTTTGTTTTGACTATGGCAGACCAACACGGCTACCTACCTGTAACAGGAGGAAATTTAATAGCTTAACCACCTGTGAGGAAGCCCTTTCTTTTGTCTGTCCTGAAATCTTCCGACATTAAGCTTCACTGGATTACTCCTAATTGTAGTGTTATGAGACAGGGAGAAAACATTTTCTATATCCATTTTCTCCGCACAATGCATCATTTTAGCCACTTCTATCTTGCCCCCTTACTTGCCTTTTCTCTATATTGGAAAGCCCCTTCCCCATGGGGGAGTTTAGAGTCTATTTAACAGAAGGCCAGGTTGGTTTTCTCTACTCCCAAGTTGCCCCCGGAAAAAAATTCAGGATTCTATTTATGCCATGTGGCTCCTGTCTGCCCTGCTTCCGAAACTTCAATTTATAGGCACCTCCTCCTTTTCCTCAAAGGATCTACAGATAGTGCAAAAGGGTTTGCACTTCAACCTGACTTCTCTCATCCAACTAGTACAGGGGTCCCCATAATTACCGGACCTCGGGCTGCTTCCTCCAGCACCGATCACACAGCGGGCTGGAGGGCGGGGGAGCACGCCCCGCCACGCTATTTTCGGTCGACAGAGCGACGGAACACCGTAAATAGCTTGTGCGCGTGCGCATGGGCCTCCGCAGACCCGGAAGTGCGCCAGAAATGATGTTTGCGCATGTGCACAAGGTATTTCCAGCGCTCCGCTGACCCGAAAGTGGGCAGCCGTGCCGGTAAGAGTGGGCGGCGGGGGTTGCCGGGGGACAGATAAATGAGCCCCTTGGGCCGCATCCGGGTCGCGGGCCTTAGTCTGGGGACCCCTGAACTGGTACAACACACTAGCCCTTCCCACTTCCACATTTCTTTCTCCACAGAGAAATGAGCAGATGCGAGTTTTACAATACAGATTTTGCTCCGCGTTTCTTTTCAGCAGTCGAAAAAACCTGCAGTTCTGGTTTCTGCCATTTGCTGCTGCTCCCACTGAGTCTGGGTTAAAATAAGCATCGTGGGGGGCGGAGGGAAATCCTACACTTTATGCTAGAAAGCATGTAATCTACTTAAATTATTGGGCTGAACTTCACAGCCCAAAACCCATTCCTCCCAAACACTGTCCTAAGAGAGAGGCCTGAAACAGGTCCCATCCCACAAGGTGTTTAAGTCTAGACCACTTCACTTTGCCAAAGCTCTTCTGAGCCAATTCTGGGTCAGCGTTTGAAAGTAGCCAGGCAACAGTCGCATCTTGCGACTGGCAAACGGGCCTTTTACGACTGAATGGAGCTGTCCAGGCACCACTTTTGGTGCCTAGCATCTCCACCTGCCTGCCCTGGTGAATAATCCCGTTCCCAGGAGCTCCTAGATTTGGTATCTCCTTGCTCTATGTACTGATTTAGGTGGAGGAATATCAAGAACACTGGCATAAAGTTAAATAAAATAAAAAAGGATGACATACCACACACCTGTAACGTTAAGTTTCACCAACAAGTGATAAAACTGAAATGACTTCACCGAGAGGAGGACACCATTAAAAACATTTCAAAAAGAGGCATCCAAAACACACCAGGTGAGATCTGAACAGACCACAACACTTAAAAGTCTTCTAAACCATACTTACTGGCACCAAAAATGCCTCTGGATAGTTGCTATTATTAAGGGCTTTATACATCCCATGGTTGTTAAGTGATGGAGCAGCAGTCTGTCACCTCAGTTTAGCTGCTGCTCCTAAACCTGAACCTGGGGGCCCTGTAATTCTTACATACAAAAAACCCAGAATGCTAACCGTTTTTTGAGCCACATTCCTAGTTCTTGGAACTATGGTGACTTGCATCGAGAGTAATTAATTTGGACTGCCTTAAGCAATCGTTTTTGGTGAATGGGGCTTGGGGGGGGAGGGGAAGCAGCTTTAAGTGATGCCAGATTAATCAACTCTGGGCTGCAGTCACAAAACCCAAGAACGCTCTCGTCTGTACATAACACACTAAGCTATCTGCAGAGAGAATGAAGAAGATTTCTCTTTTTTTTTCCTCCCGGGATCACCTGCCAGGATAAGCATCTGAGCAGAGCAACAAGAGGAAAAGCAGTCCCACGTTAAGATTTTGGCGTCCACGCGAGCTGAAGGAAAGGCCGAAACACACAAGCTCAGCGTAGGGCTTGCTGCAGTGGGACACATCTATGAACACACACGTTCCTATTCACCAATATTTCACGCACGGCGTAGATCAGTAACTGTCACGTTCCAAAGCGGCGTTCCATTCAATGTATCGAAACCATAGAGGACCGGACAGTTAGCCTGTAAATCCACCATCTGTTGAAAGCTACTGAGATCTCTGGGGTACCAACACGCACCACACTGAGTGTTGACATGTTACGTGTGAATACACACCCCTAACAGGGTTGTGCATGTAATCCCCATTTGCCTCAAGGGAACCTTCCCTGCACTTCCTTAGGCTCATAAGCACGTTAGCCATCGTTCTCCACTTTAAGCCACAGGGACCCTAAGCTTCAAAGCACGTGACCCAAATTTATTTCCCAATTTATAATGCGTTTCCAGAGATGCCCTCCAGGAGGATGGATTCCCCCCCCCCTTATTTCCCACCTAAATATTTGCACTGTAGCTCATTATTCGGCTGCGAACAGATTATAGTTTGGTTCCAATTCTGTGATGACTTTTTGTATGAAAAATATGACTGCCCGGAGGGGGGAGGTTCTTTATTTGAAACGTGGTGGAATCACTTCCTTTGGCCAAATTTCCCTCAGAACTGCAAATCTTTGTAAGGATTTAGGTTGACAAAGCTATGACCAGTGTGGAAGAGCCAATCAAGTCACCCTTTTGCAAGACGAAAAGGGAACGGTGGGGGGGGGGAGCAACCCATCCTCCTTTGGAGTTCACTCTTAAATTGTCCTGGATATTCAACAACAAAAGCAAGATTGCATCAACCAGGAGGAAGGCTGCTTTCCTCCTCCTCAGCAGCAAAACGTGTCCAGACCCATGAAAGGCTTCAAAAGCATTTCCAATAATTGAAGGGTAAAAAAAAGCTCACACCAGGCCCTTGATGATAGAAGTCTCGCCTCTTCCGAGGGAATGCAAAGACTCTTGCTCTGAAGCCTTCTAGACAATGCCAAACACCTGCACACACAGGAAGCGTCCTGTGAGGGCACAGCAGCTAGCATGCACCATCAGGAGAGCCTGTCCTCAAAAAAAAACCTTGCTTCTTCAACATAGCTACAGCTACCCAGAATCACCTCTGGCACGCTCCCAGCTTCAGAAGGAGGAAAAATTAACGCCATGGGGAAGAGCGCAACGTTGCAGCTCAGGCATACGCAGAGCTGTTTACCTTTCTCTTTGACTAGATCTTTGAGGTACTGCCACTTCACATCGAAGGGGATGTTGGTAATGAAGGCTCGGTATCTTCTCGAAGGGCTGGCATAGGGCTCAAAGCGACTCCCTCCTCCACGCTTGGCACTTTTCTCCTTCCTTTTCTCGTTCTGGCTTGGCCGTTCGCCTTCACTGAAAAAGGAAGAAAAGAGGCCTACAGTTAAGGTACTTTATTAGTTACCCAGCTCAAACCCTTCCAGCATTTAGCACCCAAAGCCAAAAATAAAATTGGGCGGTGGGGTACACACACACACTATATTAGTACAGTGGTATCTCTGGTTGCGAATGCGATCCATTCCGGAGGTCCGGCCGAATCACAAGGTTTTCGCAACCCAAGGAGAAGTGGTGGACTGCTTCTGCGCCTGCGGCGAAACCCTTCTGGGTTTGCCGTTTTAGCAACCTGAAGTTTACGTTACCCGAGGTGCTGCTGTATATATACTAATGCAGGCATGTCCAACAGGTAGATCGTGATCTACCAGTAGATCACTGGACGTCTGTGGTATATCACTGGTAGATCAGTGGCTCCCTCCAAAGAAGCTAAAAAAACTTTGGCTCCTCTAAAAAAAGCTCAACATCTTTGCCCTACACCCCTAAAATGACATGAACCACCAAAAATACGGCTTTCCTTCCTAAAAAAAAAAAAAAGGCTCAATGTCGCTTTCCTCTTCCCTAAAGAAGCTCAACAACTTTTGCATGAACCCCCCAAAACAGGGCTTTCCTTCCTAAAAAAGGCTCAACAACTTTGACCTGAACCCCCCAAAAGGGGGTAGATCACTGCCAGTTTTTAACTCTGTGAGTAGATCACAGTCTCTTGGAAGTTGGCGACCGCTGTACTAATGTTAGCTGTGAGTCCTGGGAAACGTGCTCCCTGCCTGAGGTGGTCCCCAGCAGAAATTTGACTGTGTTGCTTCTCTCCTGCCTGCCAGGATACCTGATAATGCCTTATGTGATTGCCTTTTCTGGGTAGCCTGGCCATTCATTCCTTGGAGATGGGAAATACTTAGTTCCTGGATCTGTTACACATATTGAGACAAGTGTGCTTAACAGATTACTTGCCAGGCTGTATTTACAGGGAGCTGTAAGCGCCTACAGTCCAAAGTCAACTGGAAAAAGCTTTTCCCATTTCCTTCCTCCTTGCAGGGAGATATTTGAGGTCAATTTGGGAGAGTCAAAATGGCTTCAGGATTGTTCCCCCGCTCTATTTCAGACACGTGGTTAATATACTTATGAATGCGTTTGCCTTGTATAATTGCGAGTTCCTATAACAATGTTATTTTTTAACGGAAAAGCGCAACGACTTCTCTGCTAAGACCCATACGTCTTGGCCTCTCCCCCCCCCCATTTCTCTCTCCTTTTCCTTTCGCGGATTGGGGGGGGGGCGAAACCAAGCCAGGCCCTTCGCTTCCAGGCGGGCCCGACTAGATGGCCCTCGGGGTCCCCCCCTTACGGTTCCACTTCAGCCGAGTGGCAGAGACAACAGAATTGGGGGGGAACTCCTCCGTTCCCGGATGTGGTGCGTCCACCCCGTGAGGAAAGGCAAATGCCCCTTTTTATCCCTTTCCTGAGGCGCTCCTCAACCGGCCCGCCGCCTTCTCCACACGTACCTCTTGGGGACGCCATCCCCGACGCCGTTGCCAGCCCCGTTGGCCGCCGCCATCCCTCCTCCGGACAAGGCCCCGGCCTCCGCCATCTTGGCGCCGCCCTCCGAAACCGCCGCCGCCACAGCCGCCGCCGCCATTTTCTGCTCCTTCTCAGCCTGTCGCCCGCGCGAACTACTGCGCATGCCTCGCCTCCGCGACGTCACTCCTTTTTTTTTTCCTCCCGCCGCCGTTCCTCCTCAGCCAATAAGTAGGAAAGCCCCGGGGAGCCACGCCCCCTCGGAGCAGTGTCCTCGCGGGAGCCACGCCCCTTTCTCCTTATTCAGAAAGCCCGCCCCCTCTCCTCCTTCTCATTGTCCTCGAGAGCCGCTCCTCCTTCTCCTTAGAGCCACGCCCCTTCTCACTATTCACGAGATGGCCACTCCCCCTCCTCCCGCGAGCCACGCCCCTTCTCAGTCCTGGAGAGCCACGCCCTCTCTCCAGAAACCTCTCCCCCCCCCCCCGCCACTGCTACTTCGCTACATGGATAGGAAGGACAGTAGAGATAAGGAAATGATAGAGCGGCAACGCAGCCCGGACTTCCGGTATTCTCTTCACACAGCAAACTTCAATTCCCGTCGTCCTTGACCGTCGGCCTCGCTCTCTAGGGATGACGGGAGTTGGAGTTCATGAAATATCCGGGCCTAGCCGCCCTACGATAACTCTCTTCGACGCAAGGAGGCCAACCTCGATTATTGATGTGGGGTACGGAGTCGGAATCCAGGAAGCGGCGGGCCTTTACCCACAAACTTAGTTGGTCTCAGTCTAAGGTGCTACTGGAAGGAATTTTTTTTTATTTTTTATTTTGTTTTATCTCTATGAGAGGAAAACGAGTAGGCCGCCTTGCCGTCTGGGTCTCCATGGCAACACGGGGGCGGAGCCAGCAGAGGGCCGTTCTGCCCCTCCAGTCTCTATGCTGCCCTTTGGCCAGAGGAGTTTTAATTTTAGGCGCTCTCCCTATTGAAAGGAGGAATATGCCATTTGAAAATGAAAATAAAAAAATCAGCAAACTTAAAAGGGTGCAGTTCTTTTTACTTCTTCACTTTCTCCCTTTTTTATTCGTGAAAAAATATTATTATAATTCATTTACAAACAAAACAACATATAAAAACATAAAACCCAAAGAACGAAAACCGATAAAAAGTTAAAAGAAATCTGTTCGGTTTCCAAACGGGCCCGTGCCATTTTTCTAACTAGCCTGCAAGGGGTTGGGCTTGATGACCCTTGGACCTCTTCCAACTCTGCGATTAAAGGTTCAGGAAATTGATTTTTGGCACCCCGGAGAACCAGAAACAAAAAAAAAACCGAATTACCTGGGCGATACATTCCCCAAACCTTCCCAAGACAGAAAGCATCTGCAATGAGCTTAATGCAAAAGGCTTTTCTCTCCCTTTTGCATTGAGAAAGCTTCCCAATGCAAAAGGGAGAAGTAAGGAAGGAGATAATGCAGCCAGGCCGTCCATTCATTTATTATTAATTTAAAAACCACCTTTATCTTCAAGGATCTTGAGGTGGTGTCCGTGGTTCTCCTCGTCCCTGTGAGGTAGGTTAGGCAACTGAATCCAAGGTCAGCCAGTGAGCTTCATGGCTGAGCGGGGATTCGAACCCGGCTCTCAGTCCAACACTAGCCATATCTCACCTCAGGATACTAAGGAAATCAGAGCACAGGGTATGTATAAATCCCTTGCAGGTTCAAACTCCAGGAATCCACAGCAGCTCTGTATTATTATATGTCAGAAAAATCACACCTGTGTCTCCTACCTTTAGGGTGCAAGGAAACCCAAACGTATTTGGATGATGTGGAATAGCAAAAATGGATTATCACGCAGGAATGGTGATGAGAAATTGACAGGAGGCTGAATCAATCCTCTGGAAAACCACCCAGCCTCCATATTTCCTTGCCTTTAGAAATTCAAGTGCTTGGCACACATCCCTTTTGTAAATGAAATGGTTTCTGAACCGGATGATCAGGTGTGTTTTCTGAATCCCAGAAACGTTCTTAGGTGCACCTCTTTGCAAACAAGAGTGAAACATCATGAGTCAATAGGACAATAGTTTATATTTGTTAATCAATTTGATTTGTTTTACTGGTGATTTGTTAATCACTCTTTAAGACTTATGCTGTATTTCAGACGTCCTACTATGTTCTATCATGTTGTTCTTACTTATTGTTTGTAAGCCGGTTTGGGGTTCATTTGAATGAAAAGCCGCATGGAAAGATAAGAAATCAAATCCACATCAAAGTAGCGGTAGTTTGATGGTTTTAGATATTAACATGTAATTAAAGCCAAGGAACCTCCCTGGCAGCCGAAAAAGATGCCCTTTCTCTCCCTCAGTGGATTTTTGTCTGAAATGGTCTATGTCCTTTTATTTTAGTAAATTTCCCACCTGAAAAACAGACCTTGAGAAGTGAAATTTTTAAAGGACTTATTTTTTTTTAAAAAAATTATTTGTTAGGTACATCCCTGAATACAGTTCCACAAAAATCCGCACACTAAAATTCCACCACAATTACTGGTAACCCGATTTCAGCTTTTAACATTTTTAATATGGTTTTTATGGTATTCACCAGTTGCTGTAAACTGCTCTGGTTTTTAAAAATGAATTAGCATATGTAGACTCACCACTATTAATGAAACTTAAGTTAGGCATGTTCATTCATTTCCATGTGTCTTTTTGAGTAAACCCTGCTTGGATACAGCCCAAGTCTTAGGATATGTGCCACTATAACCCTCGATAACAAGATGCTGTAAGTCAGTGGTGGTCCCTCCAGCTGTTTTTGGACTACAACTCCCATCATCCCTAGCTAGCAGGACCAGTGGTCAGGGATGATGGGAATTGTAGTTCCAAAACAGCTGGAGGGCCAAGTTTGGCCAACACTGCCATAATAATAATAATAATTAAAAAAATGTAAACATAATCATGCTGGCCACATGACCGGAAAGCTGTATGCTGGCTCCCTCAGCCAATAAAGCGAAATGAGCGCTGCAACCCCAGAGGACCGACCAACCACATGGATGAATTGTGAAATGAACTGTGCATTGAGCTGGGACTGAATTGGTTCCCTTTTCGGAGCGGGTGAACGTGAAGCAATTTGTTGTAAGAATATTAAGGTCTTATATATATATAATAATTGTTCATAAGTGTACCAAGCAAACATGTAAGAGCTGTTTGACAGTGGGATTTGCTGCCAAGGAGTGTGGTGGAGTCTCCTTCTTTGGAA
The DNA here is from genome assembly GCF_009819535.1 of Lacerta agilis. Lineage (NCBI taxonomy): Eukaryota > Metazoa > Chordata > Lepidosauria > Squamata > Lacertidae > Lacerta > Lacerta agilis. The sequence goes on along the minus strand of NC_046329.1, from coordinate 6,620,481 downwards.
GTCTTTAAGCGGAGGCTTGACAGCCACCTGTCAGGAATGCTTTGATGGTGTTTCCTGCTTGGCAGGGGGTTGGACTGGCTGCCCCTTGGGGTCTCTTCCAAATCTATGATTCTATTCTGTGATTCTATGTACATGAATGTATGGGCCACATGTCTGAAGCAGCACCATCTTGACTCCCAGCTGGCCAAGTATTTCTCTGCAACAATAGGAAAAGCTTCCCAATTCTCTTTGGGACTTACACCTCCCTGTAAATACAGCCTGGCAAGTATCTGTTAAGCTGAGCACACTATCAATATGCAGAACTAAATATTTACCATCTCAGAGGAATGGGGCTGCCCAGGAAAGGCAATCAGATAAGGCATTATCATATAAACTGGCAGGCAGGAGAAAAGCAACCTGTTGGAGACCTCCTTTTTCTGTGATGTAGGTATGAAACAAGGCACTTCCAACTCAGAAACTCCAAGCTAAGTGAAAGAAGCATGAAAGAAGCTAATTTGTCTGCTTTTTGTGCGCATGGCCAAGAGCACAGCACCTTGGCCTAGGTTTGGGCTTCCTACGCTTAGTTTTCGCTTCTTTGCGAAACAACGCACTTGCCACTCAGAAACTCCATGTATCATGTTTCTGGGGGTGGTCTCGAACGGCAGCAGCGTGGGGAATTTCAAATTTCAATATAGGAGGGGGGTGCTCCTTTGTTCTAGGTCTTTCCCCTACTCTCCTGCGTGTGGGGGCAAACGCCCTGTTGCAACAGCCTTAATGAAGATCAAGCTTACTAGCTGTTTTGCTTCTAAATATTCTCTGGTTGGCATCTGTTATTTACTCCTACCGACGGAGAACCTGCAAAGGACTCTACGAGGGCTCTTGTGCACCCCACAAGGGAATAAGGGCAGGTTTTTGCTTTTTACAAATTCCTCTTTAAAATGAACTTTCCAAGCATGGATTATTATGCTCTTTGCGGATCAAGTGCTCGGAAACTTTTAGCCCTTTCCCCAGCGTGGACAGATCTCTACCTCTCCTTCTTCTACGCTCGAGAGTGTCGCACAGGTTATTACAGCAACGAGCTTCCGAGACCTCTCGAAAACTTACCAGTCAGTCGCAACCTTTTTTTTTTTTAAAGAAAAACTTCTCCAGTCCCAACATTGGTTCAATATCTTTTTTTTCTTTTTTTTTACTCCTCCTGGGATTATTATCATTATACTTCAAATCCATTCTCAAACGCACAGAATCCTCTTGCCGGGGAGAGAAACATCACTGACAAAGAAACAAGAGGGAGGGGGGGAACGAGGGAGGGGGCTCGGCGGCCCCACCCACCCACCCAAAAAATCCATGTAGTGCAAAAACAGGAAAAGGGGCTGGGAGAGACACCGAGGGAAAGGAAAGAAGGGCACAGAAGGGGAAGAAAACTTCCCTCCCACCCTCCGGTTCTTCGGAAGAGCACCAATTCATTCCCAAATGCAATCAGATGACAAGCAGATCTGAATATTGCCTTTCCCCCCCACCCTTCTTTTTGTAACAGCTTAGAAAGTCATTGCAAGTTCTTGAAAATACGCCCGGTGTGTTTCCCAGGGTGGATACGGCAGGGGCGCCCTTGGCTTCCTCAGACATTTCCCAGCTACCCACAGGGAAAGCAGATATTAAACCACCGGGGGTTAAGGACTCATCGATTCTCGAGCCTTTCCCGGAAGGCGACAGCCGCGTAGGATAAGTCGGGCGGCGGCGAGAAACCTCCGCGGCAAATGCTCCACCGAGCGAAACCGGCAAAGCGCAACGGCCTCGAGGTGAGCGTCGGGGGGGGGGCCTGTCGAAGCCGCGACGGGGCAGGTCGCCTCTGTGCATCTCTCGCAGGGACGTTTGTCGGGATTGACATTTAAAAAAGGGGGGGCCTGGACACAAACAGCAACAGCAGCAACGGCAACAACACCAGGCGTGGAAATTAAGAAGAGTGATAAAATTATAATAATAATAATAATAACAACAATAATTATGGTAATATAATATTGATATATGTATATAGGGAGAGGCTCTCTTTCTCCTTTGCGAGGTTTCGTCTCGAAGACGGAGCCTGGCCGGCGGACGCTCAGGGCCCACCGCCGGCCAAGCTCATTGCACACACCCCTGGGGGGGGGGTTTAGGTTGTCGTTCTGTGTTCTCGCCGCAGCGGAACGGGGCAAGTGCCAAAGATTCCCCCTTTGGTCGGGCTGATTGTTTAGGCGAGTCTTTTGCCGCTGTGGGCGAGAGAAAAGTGCAATCCCACTCTCCTTTCCTCCCTCCTCCCCCCCCCCCCCCGCCGCCGCCCCTGAAAGGGGAGGGCCCCCCTCGCCTACGGAGGGCCGCTCCTGGCTCATACGGTCGTCTCCTCGGCCTTCTTCTTCAGGAGCTTGGCGGAGAGCAGCGAGTGCGAGACAGGGTGCGGGTTCCTCGAGTCCGGGATCATCAGGCGGACTTTCTGATTGGTCCTTCGCCACTCTGAGTACAGCTGGCAATGGTAGCGGAATGACACCTGGCCGGCGGGGTCACAAGCGGGGGTGAGGAAGGAGAGCAAGAATAATCAGGGTCACCGTGGGAGAGAAGGCTCCACATTGCCGCTGTCTCAATGGGAAAACAAGAGGGCTAGGGTCAAAGCGTTTGCTCTGTACGAGAGCGACTAGAAACTGCCTTTGCATGAAACTCTTAATCTCAGGGTGGTGGGTTCGAGCCCCACATTGGGCGAAAGATCCCTGCATTGCGGGGGGTTGGATCTGACAACCCCCTGTGTATACCTGAAGGAGCATCTCCACCCCCATCGTTCAGCCCGGACACTGAGATCCAGCGCCGAGGGCCTTCTAGCGGTTCCCTCATTGCGAGAGGTGAGGTTACAGGGAACCAGACAGAGGGCCTTTTCGGTAGTGGCGCCCGCCCTGTGGAACACCCTTCCATCAGATGTCAAGGAAATAAGCAGCTATCCTATTTTTAAGAGACATCTGAAGGCAGCCCTGTTTAGGGATGTTTTTTAATATTTAAAGCTGTATTGTTTTAACATTCGTTTGGGAGCCGCCCAGAGTGGCTGGGGAAGCTCAGCCAGATGGGCAGTGTACAAATAAATTATTATTATTATTATTATTATTATTATTATTATTATTATTATTATTATTATTATTATTATTATTATTATCCCTTCCAAATCTATGGTCTAACAGGGATGTGTCCCACAGACCATACCAAGAGGCCCTTGGGCCTGTGCCTCACCCATTTTGCTTTTTCCACCTTGACAAATTTTAGACAATAAGCTCCTCTGTAAAGTACAAAGGAAGCTGGGTTACAGCACAGATTGTTGGGTTGGAGGATGGATGGCAACTAACAGATTGAGGTTGAATCCTGGTCCTGGGACTGGGGGCAGGCAGGTGTGGAGGACTGCCTGGTCCTGAATGGGGAACCTGTGCCCGTGAAGGACCAGATGTGCAGCCTGGGGGTCATTTTGGACTCACAGCTGTCCATGGAGGTGCAGGTCAATTCTGTCTCCAGGGCAGCTCCATCTAGTACGCAGGCTGAGACCCTCCCTGCCCACAGACTGTCTCGCCAGAATGGTGCATGCTTTGGTTATCTCTCGCATGGACTACTGCAATGTGCTCTACGTGGGGCAACCTTTGAAGGTGACCCAGAAACTACAACTAATCCAGAATGCGGCAGCTAGACTGGTGACTGGGAGCGGCCGCTGAGACAATATAACACCGCTCCTAAAAGCCCTACATTGGCTCCCAGTACATTTCTGAGCACAATTCAAAGTGCTGGTGCTGACCTTTCAAGCCCTAAACAGCCTCGGCCCAGTATACCTGAAGGAGTGTCTCCACCCCCATCACTCAGCCTGGACACTGAGGTCCCGCTCCGAGGGCCTTCTGGCGGTTCCCTCCCTGCGAGAAGCGAAGTTGCAAGGAACCAGGCAGAGGGTCTTCTCGGTGGTGGCGCCCGCCCCGTGGAACGCCCTTCCATCAGAGGTCAAGGAAATAAACAACTGTCTGACTTTTAGAAGACATCTGAAGGCAGCCCTGTTTAGGGAAGTTTTTAATGTTTGATGTTTTATCGTGTTTTTAATACTCTGTTGGGAGCCGCCTAGAGTGGCTGGGGAGGCCTGGCCAGATGGGCAGGGTATAAGTAATAAATTATTATTATTATTATTATTATTATTATTATTATTATTAGGTCCACCCAGCTCAGGTTTATCCGCATTTATTGGCAGTAGTAACTCTTTGGGAATTCAGGAGCTGGTCTTTCCCCACGGAGGTGCCAGGAACTGAAACTCGGACAAAGCAGGTGATCTATTACTGACCCACAACCTGCCCCCAAATAATAGTAAGGAGGAGGAGGAGACAAATTTAGTGGAAGAAGAACCCCGAGAAGGAAAGCGGGCGTGACCACTCACCAGTGTCCAAAGGACATAGATGGTAAAAAGTGCTATGGTCAGGGCAATCAGGCCGATGGCCTCCAGGCGGCTATTGAACTGCAGGTGATCTTGGGCACCGCGAAGGCAAAGCCAGCCGGAGATGGCAGCCAGCGGGGTGATGAAAAGGAAACACACCATGTCGCAGAACAGCGTCCGCTTCTCGTTGCGTGGGCCGGGGTCCTTCAGCCACTGGAGAGAAGGAAGGAAGAGACAGGGGGGAATTAATTTGTCAGAATGAAGGGGAAAGAATCGTGCGTTGAAAACTGTTGTCTGTGAGAATGAAAGAAAATTGTTATAAATTAGTTTGGGGATGGTATTTAACACCAGTCAGATTAAATAAAATAAAAATAAAAACAAGAATTCTGATGGAGCTGAAAGCTCTGTCTCTTGTTTGAGAACTCTCAGCACCGCCTTGTTTGTCCCAAACAAGTTTTATCTCTAGGGAGGAAAGAGGGTGCCTGAGCCTAAATCGAGAGCAAGCAACTGTCTGTGTTCCTGCTGTCCAGCAACACGCTGGAAATGATTTTGAAATCAAATAAACAAGGAAAATTCGGTGTTATGTTGGAGGGGATGCCAGGAAGCGGGGAATTATGTTCACATCTGCTGGGGTTGTAAATACAGGTGAAACTCGAATAGACTCATGACATGCAAGGCGAGATATGTCAAACCTTTATTTGTTATAATTGTGATGATTATGGCTTACTGCTGATGAGAACCCCAAATTAACAATCTCAACTTTGGGGGTTTTCATCAGCTGTATGCCATAATCATCACTATTATATCAAGCAAAGGCTTGACATATCTCGCTTTGCATGTCGTGAGTCTATCTCATATATTAAACTCCAGTAGCTAATGAAAAAATTGCTTACATAAATGGACTTTTCCACGATATTCTAATTTTTTGAGATTCACCTGTAGTTGTTTATTCCTTTGACATCGGATAGGAGGGCGTTCCACAGGGCGGGCGCCACTACCGAGAAGGCCCTCTGCCTGGTTCCCTGTAACTTTGCTCCTTGCAGAGTTCACGTAAATCCGAGGTGAGGGGAAGGTGGGAGGAGAAGTAAGGGCACTTGCACTCACAGGGGCTCAGCGAGGCCAGACCACCTCTGAGGAACAGCAGCATGTCATCCCTTGCAAGGACACCCCCTCCCCTTTCCAATAGGACAGTGCAGAGCTAGCAACAGTAGAAGATTTGGGCAGGATATTCAGGCGACTGCCATTTGTGAGCTTCCAAATATGTGTATCTGCCTATCCAGCCCCACTCCCTTGCCTCGGAGGACCCTAGAGAGAACCTCTGACGTGCAGAGGGCAGGGAGCGCCGCCTGATCTATTCCAGTTCCATGGAGAGATCGTGACGTTTCTGCTCCTTTTACACAATTTCATTTTGAGAATCTTTGGCCCGGGACAAAGCAGAATGCAAGTGTTCCAAAGAAACAGATTTGTTGGTCTCTTCCCCCACTCAAAACCTCTAGCCTGGAGATCGCGCCCTGCGGCAAGCGAGGGAAGGAAGCGCAACCCACCTCGATCAGGGGCCTGGGCCGCCGCTCCACGACAAACTCGGTGTGGCACAGTTCGCAGTAGCTCGTGTTGGAGGAGGAAAGCCACTTCTCCAGGCAGCTCTTGTGGACGGTCCCCAAGGTGCCTGTGCAATCGCAGGGCGAGAGCAGGCCTTCTCCGCTTCCGCCTTCGTGGCAGATCCGACAGATCGGGCCATCGCTGCAAGGAGAAGGCAAAAGAGAAGGGGGCTTAAGCCACTTTCAGAAGACCGGGGTGGGGGAAATGTGTATGGGCAATCTGTAAATTGTATTTCGAGGAGTCAAGTGATCTGACATGGTTACCCTTCCTGCCTCTGTTCCTGATAGGATCGTCCTACTCACGTGTAGGACATTGGCGGAGACACATGCCTGACTGGCATGTTCTCTCCCTCCTGGTCGGTTATTCGGGAGCTTCGAAAGCTTTCTTCAGTCTAAAAATCACAGCGACTGATACCAAGAGGCATCAGCACACTTACGATCCTGCATAACAGGGGTGTCCAACTTCCAAGAGACTGCGATCCACTCCCAGAGTTAAAAATTGGCAGTGATCTACCCCCTTTTGGGGGGGGGGTTCAGGTCAAAGTTGTTGAGCTTTTTTTTTTTTAGGAAGGAAAGCCCTGTTTTTTGGGGTTCACATAAAAGTTGTTGAGCTTTTTTAGGGAGGAGGAAAGCTACATTGAGCTTTTTTTTAGGAAGGAAAGCCGTTTTTGGTGGTTCAGGTCATTTTAGGGGTGCAGGGCAAAGATGCTGAGGTGTTTTTAGGAGGGCCAAAGTTTTTTAGCTTCTTTGGGGGGAGCCACTGATCTGCCAGTGATCAACCACAGACGTCCAGTGATCTACCGGTAGATCACGATATACCTGTTGGACATGCCTGCTGCAGAGTATTGGCAGTTTGCGTATCAGAACTCAGTAGCACAGCATTTTGGCTAATCTACTTTTACATATAATACCCTCGGAGCATTCTGACTTAGCTCCTTCCCCTTTCTCATCAGACAGCAATGAGAGAAAGAACCAAGGACCATAGTCCCACTTCACCAAACACAGTAATACCAAAACATCGTCTCCGTCATTTCCCTCATTGTGGAATGAAAACAAACACCGTCATATGATAGACGACAATACCATGACTTGAAACACAGAGCAAGAATCCTAACAGTTCCTTCCCCCTCCCCTTGCCTCTTGTTACCGGTAAGTTCTTTGATGGCACGAAGAACAGCCTTTAATGTCTTTAATCAGCTGGGAGGAAGTGACAGTGCTAGGTACCTTATTTGATGTTGGACATTGTTTTGAGAAAGTGAGGCATCGGGAGTAGGTGGCTAATGAATTATCTGCACGTAGCCAGTCGGGCAAGCCAAACAGCCTACTAACTATAAATCGGATGGTTGTGAGTTTTTGAGAAGCTTGGGCACGGACTGATCGGCCACAGGGCCGTGCAACCTTAGGCTAGCTGGGGGAGTCACTTTGCCGCTTCTTAAGGGCTTCCAAGTGGCAGATTGAGGTGCTTGCTTGGTGTGTATATACTGCTTGCTGTTTAGAACAAAATCTTTAATCTTCTCACCCGCTGGCGTTTTGTATTACCGTATATTCTGGCGTATAAGACTACTTTTTAATCCAGCAAAATCTTCTCAAAAGTCGGGGGTCTTCTTATACGCCGGGTGGAGAATCTGCAGTTGAGTATATCACAAGCTCTGTATTTTAACTGGAAAAGTTGGGGGTCGTCTTATACGCCCAGTCGTCTTATACGCCGGAAAATACGGTACTTCTGAATCTCATTTTGAAAGAACCACCTTGCATTTGGCAACACAAAAGCCTCGTGGCTTTGATGGCTTAGACTGCGACCCGAAAACACCTCTGCGACCTTTTGGGTTTTTAGGACCATTGTGTCTGCTAACCAAAAAAGATTCTGAACTTGATCAATTCACCACAGGTCAGCCCTCATTTGTTTCTTGGGGTCTGTGCATGATGGAGAACCTCCGGCCAAGGAGTTAATTTGGCCTAGGGGGCCATTTCCCCAAAACCACACCCACCTGTCAATCAACTGAAGTCGCTGTGTGACGTCGGGTGATGATGGACAGGTGGTGGGGCTCAAATCTATGCTGGCTGCGACCACGAGTTCCCCACAGAGAACTGGCACACGGCTGAAACAGCAGGATTTCACACCTACTGATCAGCTGGTGAGCAGACCTCCGGCAAATTTAGGATTGAATCCTGCCGGGTGCTGCTCCGGCAATATGTAGGGAGCGTGCTGGAGAAGCAGGCCGCCGCCGCCCCCCCCCCCTCAGGTCAACTTGGACAGATGGGCGGTCCTGCTCACCAATCAATCACCATAAATCCTTGTGACATCAGATGATTGGCAGACGGGCGTTCCCGTCCGCCACTTAAAGTTGGCCTGAGGCGGCAGGGAGATAAAGATCTGGCCCGCCAGGCCAAAAACATCCCCCTTCCCTGATTGACAGTCTTGAACAGGCTTGCTTTTTCTCAGCCCTCACGTAAGGACCGAGGGCATGGACAGGAGCAGGTGGGAAGGTCGACTGCATCTGCCTGCATCTTTCCACCCTCTGGAAAACAAACGCATTCCGCTTCGTGTGTTCCACCTGAGAACGTAGAGAATGTGAGATAAGTTCCAGCAGGCAGCAGCGGAAGCCTCACAAAGGGTGTCTGGAGAGATTGTGCGCAGGGGGCGAGTTAGTCGGACTAACAGGAAGGGACCTTAGATAAGCCGCTCCAGCGCAGGAAGAAACACAGGAAGTTGCCTTCTACAGAGTCAGACCTTTGGTCCATCTAGGTCAGTGCAGCCTACACTATCTGGCAGTGGCTCCCCGGGGTTCTAGACAGGGAGATTCTCCCGACTGTACATGGAGATGCCGCGAACTGAACCCAGGTGCTTTCTGAACGCAACGCCCGGGTTGCATCCCTTCTTCCTCAAACCCCAGTGCTAGAAATTCGCCCGTCGCCAGGCACGTTCTACCCCTGGCATGGGTCCAATCGCGACCACGCGGAGATCTCTAGGTGCCAGGCTGGCGGCTGACATCGCCATCTGGCTGGCCCTTCCAGGTGACTTAAGCAGGTCAGCAGAAGGGTTTGTTTGAACACTTCTGCTATGGGGAAGCTCTTTAGACTGAGTAGGTAAATAGGTATGGGGGAATGCAAAATGTCCCTTAGAGGAGGATCTGAAACATTTCCCTTAAAGCTTGATTTTGCTTTATTCCGCATTGTTTTACTTTATATTTTAAACTTCTTTGAGACTGTTTCTTTAAAATACAAAGCGGTATAGAAATGAAATTAATTCTTCCTCTTCTTTTTCTTCTTCTTTTTCTTCACTGGGGGGAAAATGGTACCTAGACATTCCTGTTGGGAGATTCATTCCCCATGTGCAGTCATGGGTTTGCTGTATATCACATGACTGGCTGGGTATGTGTTTTGATTCCACAGGAATGGGATGTGACGAAGACAGGATGTTTGTCTTACTGTGCTCCCTGAAGTCGGAATATTGTCCTTTGTTCTTTCTCTTTGCTATCTAATGCCAGAGATAGAGGGAGCCATGATGCAGTGCTCCGTGTGTATTTATATGTAAATAAAGTAATTACCCTAAATGCTGAGTTGTTGAGTTGTTACGCAACTGCACAAACCACTGAGGATCCCTAAGTGTGCTGATGTCTTCTGGCATCAGTCGCTGTGATGTTCAGGCTGAGGAATGCTTTTGAAGCTCCCGAACGATTACCCAGGAGGGAGGGAACATGCCAGTCGGGCATGTGTCTCTGCCAAGCTCCTACTCGTGTGTAGGACACCCTGACAATTCCATTGTGGCAACCATAACCTAGGTTAAGGTGCCAAAAAGAAGTGCCTAGCCCTAGACAACCTGTTGTGGCAACCACAACCCAGGTTTAATATATCTGAGTTTCTAACACTGCTCAAACTACGTAGGGTTCCAGTCCTCTGAATAAAAGGCTGTTTTAAGTGGGTAACAGGAGGAGGCACAGACTTGCGTATCATTATGTTTTTGCAGATGTCCTTCCAACTCTGTCCTCGCCCCCAATCATCGCTAAAAGGCTTTCTGCTTCTTTGACTCTAAACTGAACTTGGCCCTTCAGGGTCAAAGGACGCCGGCTTGCCGGCTAACCAGGCTCACATCCCCCGGACCAATCCATCGCAAACCTGGGGCGCCCCGGCCTCACCTCTGCGTCCCCAGGGCTTTGATGACTGTCGAGAGCAGCCGTCCGTCCTTGGCCGTGACTTGGGTGACGTACTGAGGGCGCCCAAAGTCGGAATCTTCCACCGACTTGGACAACGCAGCGCTGCCCGGGCAGTCACACAGCGAGCCGGGGAGGTGGCAGCAGTCGCCCGTTGTCATGGCAACCGAGGATGCGCCGGCATCAGCAGCCAGAGAGCAGAATCATGGTAGGCCTGAGGAAGAGACAGAAAGCGCTGGTCAAAGTCGGGCCCAGTACAACTCGTGGATTGTCGCTTTGCTGGTCAATTGGGGCAGGGGTACCTCGGGGGGGGGGTGTCCCCTCCCTGCTGCTCACTAGCTACACACAAAACACACACACACACACACACACACAAACACTTACATTGCTGCCCAGAAATTTTTAGAAACCAAAAAAATATTGTGATTTTTGGACCAACAAACAGAATGAATTTCAGCAGGGACAAATGTCAGAGTCTACACTCAGGCAGAAAGAACGACGTGTATCTTGAGCAGAAAACCATAAACCATGGTTGGAGGGGGGGAAACAGAGCTGGAAGGACATCTGCAAAAACGTAATGATACACGTCGATCTTCGCACACTTAGGTGAGGAATCATTTGATTATATGCTTCCTTAAGAGTTTTCAATTTAATTCAATGCATGTAACTAATATTATTATTCATTATTTTCAGTTGTTATCTCCGAGAAACGTAGAAAAAAGCAGGATATACTTATACGATTTCTTCAAACTTATACGACCCCTTAAGACTCAGCTGATGAAGGTGAATACATCCTGGTTTCTGATCCATAACTGACTTTTCTGACTTTTGCTCAATGACTGAAACTAAGATCTTCACATCAAACCTGACTATGGACTAACATGAACTTGTTTCTATTCAAAGACTCTCATTTCCAATACTGTAACGGATTATTGTGTTGTACATATCCCTGTGAGTTTGAGTTTGTAATCTCTGTTTGAGTTTGTAATCTCTGTCTGAATATATGTATTTGAACGGATTAGTTTTTGTTATAATTTACTATTGATTTGCGAGTAGGGACTACTCCCACTATTGAAACTTATATTGGCCAGATACAGGTGGGTAGCCGTGTTGGTCTGCCATAGTCAAAACAAAATCAAAAATTCCTTCCAGTAGCACCTTAGAGACCAACTGAGTTTGTTCTTGGTATGAGCTTTCGTGTGCATGCACACTTCTTCAGATACCAATATCCAGATATCTGAAGAAGTGTGCATGCACACGAAAGCTCATACCAAGAACAAACTCAGTTGGTCTCTAAGGTGCTACTGGAAAGAATTTTTGATTTTGTTTTGATATTGGCCAGAGTTCTTGATGTGCTTTTTTTTCCCTGGAGGACCATGGCAGCTACTGAGGAGAGGAGACAGAGAGATCACCAAGCATACCTGTCTCTTTCCTAAGTCCAGCGCAGCTTGCTTTCCCCTGCCATGCAGCAGGACGCCAACATGGACCAGGAACGCAAGAGGACTCTTTGGGTCTGACAGAAATGCAGTCAAGACCCCAACAAGCAGCTTCCTGAAGTTTATTCAAACGGAAATAAAAGAGGAGGCAAAAGGTTGCTTCGAGAAAATAAGGCAAATGGTTTGGTCTAAGCCAGGCATAGGCAAACTCCGGCTCTCCAGATGTTTGGAACTACAATTCCCATTATCCCTGACCACTGGTCCTGTTAGCTGGGATGATGGGAATTGTAGTCCCAAACATCTGGAGGGCTGGAGTTTACCTATGCCTGGTCTAAGCCTATCTTCCTTGCTGCGGTTACTTACTTGCTTTTTTAAAATTTGGATTTTGCATTCTATTCATATATATATATATATAAATATATATATAACATTTTTATCAAATTTTCCGTTTTACAATTAAAAGTACTCATTTTTACATCCTTATCAATGACTTCCCTTCTTCTCTTTCCACGGTTCATTTTACATATAATAAATCCCTGCATATTTTTAAAAAACTAAACCATTCAGTATTCAATTACGTATTACATTAAAAAAAATAAAAAAATTCCTTCCAGTAGCACCTTAGAGACCAACTAAGTTTGTTCTTGGTATGAGCTTTCGTGTGCATGCACACTTCTTCAGATTACATCAAAGCTTATTTACACTGTTGAATTTATCTTAATGCTGCCAGCGTTTTCAGCTGCACACAGTTATTTCCCATATATTCAATAAACGTTTTCCAATCTTCTCTAAATCTATGTTCTTCTTGTTCTCTTATTCTATATGTTAAGTCTGCAAGCTGCACACATTTTCTTTGCTTGGGACCTCGCTCGTTTTCCATTTGTGGCTAACAAAACACGGGCCACAGTAGTGGCATACATTTTTTGACCCCTGGGAATTTCAGTCTGAATTATGCCCAACAAAAAAGACTCTGTTTTGGGGGGGGAAAGTACTTTTAAACATTTCCCCCCAATTCATTATGGATCATTTCCCAATACTCTTTTACCCTTTTGCGAGTCCACCACATATGAAAGAACGTTCCCTCAACCTCTTTGCATCTCCAGCACTTATCTGATTCAGTCTTATACATCTCAGCGAGCCTACTCAGAGTTAAAATACCATCTGTGAATCTTCCCCGCTGCGATGACTTACAATCGAGTGTAAAATAGCAGCGTTTAAGGTCAAGAGACTATACGGCATCAAAGCTCCTTTTAAGAGTTTCTGGCTCAGGTGAGTCTTGAGTGGACAGGTAACACGGTCCACCGTCCTAATCACAATGCACTCAGGTCAGTGGGAAGGATGCCTGGGGGGGGGGTCAGAGGCTGAGACGCTCTGTGGATGGGTCATCCAGGTTACAAAAAGAAGACTTTCTTCAGCTTCTGTGTCTCATTCATCAAGGCAAAATGGAGAAAAAGACACTGGCAGTCTTAAAATGGCAAATGACCATAAGTGAGGCCTGTACACACACTCTATCAAAAAGAAACATAGAGCTGAAAGGAACCCTTTCAATACAGTGGTAGCTTGGTTTTCGAACAGAATGCGTTCCGGGAGTCCGTTCCGACTCCCAGAACCGTTCAAAAATCAAAGCGCAGCTTCCGATTAGCAGCAGGAGTATCCTGCAGCCAATTGGAAGCCCCGCCGGACATTCGGCTTCCGAAAATCGCCCGAAAACCGGAACGTTCAATTCCGGGTTTTGATTGTTCGGGAGCCGATTTGTTCAGGAGCCAAGGCATTCGGCTCCCAAGGTACAACTGTACAAGAATATGCAGAGCTCTGTCCTTTTTAGGGATTGAACCTGCAACCTTGGAGTTATCAGCACCATGCTCTAACGCAGGGGTCCCCAAACTAAGGCCCGGGGGCCGGATGCAGCCCAATCGCCTTCTAAATCCGGCCCGCGGACGGTCCGGGAATCAGTGTGTTTTTACATGAGTAAAATGTGTCCTTTTATTTAAAATGCACCTCTGGGTTATTTGTGGGGCCTGCCTGGTGTTTTTACAAGAGTAGAATGTGTGCTTTTATTTAAAATGCACCTCTGGGTTATTTGTGGGGCCTGCCTGGTGTTTTTACATGAGTAGAATGTGTGATTTTATTTTAAAATGCATCTCTGGGTTATTTGTGGAGCATAGGAATTCGTTGATTTTTTTTTCAAAATGAATCTCTGGGTTATTTGTGGGGCATAGGAATTCGTTCCTCCCCCCCCCCCCAAAATAGCCCGGCCCCCACAAGGTCTGAGGGGTGGTGGATCGGCCTACAGCTGAAAAAGGTTGCTGACCCCTGGCATAACAGCTGCCATCGGGGACTTTCTCCTGCACTCCCCAAGGAGCATCGCCCTGGAGCATGGAGGGAAATTCAACAGGTGCCTCTTTGAGAAGGAAGTCCCCCCACTGGGGCATATGCCCTTTGCTGAAGCCCTTGTAGCTCAGCGGCAGAGTTTTTATTAGTATTATTAGTATTATTTTATTAGTATTATAAATGCCATCACCAACTTTTATTTAAAATGCATCTCTGGGTTATTTGTGGGGCCTGCCTGGTGTTTTTACACGAGTAGAATGTGTGCTTTTATTTAAAATGCACCTCTGGGTTATTTGTGGGGCACAGGAATTCGTTCATATTTTTTTCCAAATTTTAGTCCGCCCCCCCCCCAAGGTCTGAAGGGCTGAAAAAGTTTGCTGACCCCTGCTCTAACGTCCAACCAACTGAGCTATCCAAGCATGTCAATAGAAATCACACACATCCTATTCTGCATTTGTGCAGGCCCCAGATTCTCACAAATATATTAGCAACAACACGGTTTCAAAGGTGAAGGAATGCAATGTGTGTGCAACAGGGCAGGGTGTGTGTATCGGACAACATAGCAGACTTTGTATTTATGTCTTAGTTAATTAAAGAACAAAAAGGCGGGGGGGAAATCTCCCAAGAGGATCCCCATTGTTCAAGAAATGCACGCGGCCTGCATCAGTCAGCAAATGTCCAGGAAGGAAGGAAGGAAGGACTGTTCCTGGAAAAAGAGCTGCCTTTCTGGTCTTCATCGTTCTGAAAAAGCAGTCGCTTGGATAATAAAATAGGGAACATCTCCTCCCTTTTCACTTGGTTGATTTCTAAGCACCCGACCCAAGGAAGGCAACATCCCTTAAAACTTAGCCAGGGTGAAACTGGCCCCACAACCGGTTGAGCGCCAACTCTTCTCTGGAGTGAGGGAGAACTACCGTACTTTGGCTATGCATTCTCAAAACGCACAGCTCAAAGTCTTAAGATGTGTGTTGCACAGCCCCAATAGAAAAGCAACAAAGAGTATATCGTGGCACCTTAAAGACTTTGCCAGTTTATTGTGCCATGGACGTCTGTAGACTGCAGGCTACTTCACCAAGGGTTATCCTAAAATAGCGGGTATGGGAGGATGGATGATGATACAACCTTGATGGCAGAAAGTGAGGAGGAATTAAAGAACCTTTTAATGAGGGTGAAAGAAGAGAGCGCAAAATATGGCCTGAAGCTCAACATCAAAAAAACTAAGATCATGGCCACTGGTCCCATCACCTCCTGGCAAATAGAAGGGGAAGAAATGGAGGCAGTGAGAGATTTCACTTTCTTGGGTTCCATGATCACTGCAGACGGTGACAGCAGTCACGAAATTAGAAGACGCCTGCTTCTTGGGAGAAAAGCAATGACAAACCTAGACAGCATCTTAAAAAGCAAAGACATCACCTTGCCGACAAAGGTCCGTATAGTTAAAGCTATGGTTTTCGCAGTAGTGATGTATGGAAGTGAGAGCTGGACCATAAAGAAGGCTGATCGCCGTAGAATTGATGCTTTTGAATTCTGGTGCTGGAGGAGACTCTTGAGAGTCCCATGGACTGCAAGAAGATCAAACCTATCCATTCTCAAAGAAATCAGCCCTGAGTGCTCACCAGAAGGACAGATCCTGAAGTTGAGGCTCCAGTACTTTGGCCACCTCATGAGAAGAGAAGACTCCCTAGAAAAGACCCTGATGTTGGGGAGGATGGAGGGCGCAAGGAGAAGGGGACGACAGAGGACGAGATGGTTGGACAGTGTTCTCGAAGCTACTAACATGAGTTTGGCCAAACTGCGAGAGGCAGTGAAGGATAGGCGTGCCTGGCGTGCTCTGGTCCAAGGGGTCACGAAGAGTCGGACACGACTGAACGACTGAACAACAACAACAACATGGGAGGATGGAACTCTCCATTAATTGTGTAGCATATCCTTCCAATGCAAATAGCAGCTTCAAAGGAGCTGGTCGCACAGCAAGGGAGGAAAGGGTTAACTCCCACCCTACACTTCTGCCTGCTCCAATCCAGTTAATTATCAATACCTGCTTTCCGTTGGGTCCTATTCATATTTAAAAAACAACAACACATGCATGTTAAGTCTAGTTGGGTCCGTAAACATAATTAAGTTTTCCCACAAATTCCACTGAGCTTCATGATGGGAGTAGGAATTCAAACCCCAATCTCCCAAGCCCTCGTCCGTCACTCTAACCATTATGCCACACTGGCCCTTTAGAGTCCTTCCGCTATGGGGCAAGCTCTATAAATTAAGCAATAGGTAAAAAAAAATATGGGGAAAGCGAAATGTCACTTAGAGAAGAATCTGAAATATTTTCCCGGAATATTTTCCCCGTACTGTAAATGTATCATAACTTTTAAATAAATGTTTAAATAAAATAATTATAAAGCCACGCACACAATGACGTAAGCCATCCTAATATTCTGTATGAATGCACGCAGATAAGAATATCATGTTAGAAAGGCAGCCTCTGCACTTTAAATATCCTAAGTCGGGTTTTAGGAAAAAAGAGCAAAGCCAGTGCAACAGAACGTTCGACACAAGCTTCACTCTGCTGGATTCAGTATCATGGCCCTCCACAACCACACACACACACACACACAGTTTAGCAGAGTAAGAATCACGTCAAGGTCAACACTTGCCATTTGGCCCACAACCACAAGCAATCTCTGGGCTCCCAGATGGACATCAAAGATGGACCAGTAGCCTGACTCACTCCAAGGCAGTTTCCGGTGTTCCTAAGCAGTACACACAAAGTTTGGGGGGTCATTCCCACCCTAAAAACAGCCCAGAACTCACAAGGGCAGTCTTTTATCTATTTAATCTATATCCTGCCCATCCTCCCAAAGGAGTCCAAGGTGGTTTCTGGTACCACTGGCTGAGACCAAGATGAAGATCAGTGAGGTGGCAGCTGTGTTTGAAATTAGCCGGGTGCCTGGCGCAGTTTGCACCCAACTATCAGCTACTTAAAAGGGACGCGGGTGGCGCTGTGGTCTAAACCACTGAGCCTAGGGCTTGCCGATCGGAAGGTCGGCGGTTCGAATCCCCGTAATGACGGGGTGAGGTCCCGTTGCTCTGTCCCAGCTCCTGCCCACCTAGCAGTTAAGCATGACAAAGTGCAGGTAGATAAGTAGGTACTGCTCCAGCGGGAAGGTAAACGGCGTTTCCGTGCGCTGCTCTGGTTCGCCAGAAGCGGCTTAGTCATGCTGGCCACATGACCCGGAAAAACTGTCTGCAGACAAACGTCGGCTCCCTCGGCCAGCGCCGCAACCACAGAGTCATTCACAACTGGACTTAACTGTCAGAGGTCCTTTACCTATCGGCTACTTGCGACCAACAGGAAGATGCCTGGGCACCAGGATGGAGCCTGACACCATCTGAAGGCTCATGCCTGGGGATCCTTGGAACTGGACTGTTTCCACACACTCATGCCCCATCCTGTAGAATTCTATCTGTTTTATCTTACCTGCACAATCAGAATGAATTTCAGGAACCAAAATGCTTTTTCTGCGCCGCCTAAGCAGGACCAGTGAACAACGCCATAGCTAACTGTTGTCGCTTGTCTTCACTTACTCTACCCCACTGCCCTGCTCACAGTTTCTTAAGTTATTCTTAAGTTATGAATGGTCCGTGTCCCTACTATTAAGAAAAAGAGCCGGGATAGGCCAAGCGACTTTTCTTCTTACGTTCTCAAAGTTCTATACCTAGCTCAAGGTTGTCATCCGAACGAGCCAGATGTTTAACTGATATTCAGCCACAGTCAGTCCATCATTTGAAAAATAAGACCTTGCCCCAAAATGACAAGCATATATTCTGTTTTGGCAACTGTAACCTTGGTTTAAGGAGCTATTTGGCACCCAGTTTATACACCTGAGTTTCTAACACAGCCCAGGACGCCCAGCCATCTTCTTCCTTGGCTAAAGCACCCCTCGCCCCCCCCCCACTTCTACTTCACACAATGTTAAAGTAATGCAGAGCATTCACTGCCACAAGAGCTGTACTGGGGACCTTTTGGTCTTCTAGGTGTTGCTGAACTACAACTGCCATCACACCCACCAACCTTGGCCGTTGGCTATGCTTTCCAGGGCTGACGGGAGATGCCGTTTGGCAACATCTGGAGGGCCAAAGGTACAGGACGTAGAATCATAGCTGTCAACTTCCCCCATTTTTTGCGGGAAATGCCCTTATTCCAGCGCCGTTTCCCATTGCAAAAAAAAAGGGAAAGTTGACAGCTATGGCCGTTTCCCAATGCAAAAAAAAAAGGAAGGTTGACAGCTCTGTGTAGAATCTCCCATTGAATTACGGGGCAGTCCAGTGCTCACACACCAACTGTTGAACTGTCTGGACCTTTCCTGTTACGGCTGACGAGTTCACTAGTTAGTATTTACCTAGGTCCTCCCCTCCCCACCCCATTTTTGAAGATGCAGGGACCTTCTTTCAGTTGGTAAGATTCGTTCAACAGTGGGACAGTCTCCCCAGGGATGTGGTGGCCTCTCCTTCTTTTTCCCAGCAGAGGTTGGGTGGCCACCTGTTACCTGAGATTCCTGCATGGTTGGACTAGATGACCCTCGGGCTCCCTCCCATGGAGCCTCCATATCCAGAGGCAGTGTACCTGCAGCCTTCCCACTGGGGTGGGGATTTGGGAGCAGGGTTCTGGGTTAGGCTGGCCTATTCTGAGGCGGGGAGGGGGGGGGGAGTCGATCCAGCAAGGCAGAGCCCCTCCAAAGGCACCCGCAGGCCCCCCTCCTGCCCCCTTCCTGGAGCGCCTGTCACTCAACCCCAAGCCCCGCCCCCTTCCCCTCCGTACCTGCGCCCCGCCCCTTCCGCCAGAGCCCCGCCCTTCCGCCGGCCCGTTCCTTGGCGCCTTCCCTTCAGGGCCGAAGCTCCGGCCGCCCCATCTCCCCAGGCTGGCGGATGCTGAGGAAGAAGAAGCGCGGAAGGAGGAGGAGGAGGAGGAGGAGGCGGCCGCCTCCGCCTGCCTCTGTCAGCGGCGTCCGCACCTGACTGGAAGCGCCCGGCACGCCCACTTTCCCCCTCCGCTCAGCCAATCAGTTCCCGGGCCAGCGGGGAAGGCTTCGGAAATCAGCCAATGGCGCGGCCTCGAGCGAAGCGGCGCCCTCCCCCTTTTGGGAGGGGAGCGCTCGCGCACGCGCAATCGGGCGGCGCAGCGCGAGGCGTAACGGTCACGGCCCAGGCGGCCAATCAATCCGCTGCTGCTGTCCGGGGTTGGGGGGGAAGAAGAGGAAGAGAAGGGGCGGGGCCTCTTACGACGCCCAGCCACGCCTCCTGGTTGGATCTGCTCCAAACCTAGGGGGAAAAGCGAGAGATTCTCATCGGAGCAGACGTGGATTTTAGGTTCCCATTCGAACAAGGATGCAGTTCCCTCTTTAAGTGGACAAATATAGAGGGTGAAAAAATGCCATCAAAATTTATTAGTGTTTTTTTTCTTTCTTTCCGGATTTTAATGACGAATAAAGTTCCTTTAAATAGCACTTTAAATAAAAGAAACAGCCCCAAAAGCAAACATTAAGTGAAACCGAGCCTACCCAACTGAGTGGGCATTTAAATAATAATAATAATAATAATAATAATAATAATAATAATGCAAAAAGGACATACCGATCTTAAAAAAAATAAACTGACAGCTCCAGCTGCGTCTGTAGGAACGGACTGCATTGGCACTTCGGAGGGGTGTGGGTGGCCAATCTCTGCTCTCCCCCCCCCCTGCCCCCCAAACCCCAGGCTGCTGTTCTACTACAATTTCCATAATACGTACTGCTCAGGATAATGGGAGCTGGAGTCCTTCAAAATCTGGAGGAGGAAACACGTCACACACACCCCTTTGGGTATCTTGAGATGCACTCAGGGATCCCAGGAAGAAATCTACTGATGGACAGATGCGATAGCACATTTCAGCGGTGACAGGCCAGCCCCACCAAGCCTCCTCTCCCCTCAACTGCAATTGTGGGCAGCCACTGCATCAGGCTGGCCCAGTGGGAGAGATGGGAAGCAGTATGGCTCATCTCACCAGCTTTGCTGGAGGCCCGGCTCTGGCAGACACTTCCTGCCCCTGAACTGTGCCAGCTGGGCAGCACAGGGAACAGCCGTTTAGAATTTGGTGCCCGAGTTTTGGTTTTCCTCTTCCCTCCCTGTAGCATGTTTGCTTTTGACTGTAACCTTGCAGTTAGGGACTGTTGTGTTTCAGTTACAGGTAGGTAGCCGTGTTGGTCTGCCATAGTCAAAACAAAATAAAAAATTCCTTCCAGTAGCACCTTATCGAGACCAACTAAGTTTGTTCTTGGTATGAGCTTTCGTGTGCATGCACACTTCTTCAGATACTCTGGGAGCCTTTTTTGGCTAACAAGCAAGGCACAAATGCTCTAAATCAGGGTTCCCCAAAGGGTCTCCAGCTGTTTTGGGACCACAGTTCTCATCATCTCTAACCACTAGTCCTGCAAGCTAAGGATGATGGGAGTTGTAGCTGGAGACCCACGTTAGGGGAACACTGCTCTGAATAAATAGCAGATAAGCAAGTCTTCCTGCTTCCAGCATTAGTCAGCCGATCGCCACATCCCCTTCCAACCATTCCACTACGCAGAAGACATTGTTATGTGCTGTTTTTTAATTGGTGGTATTTTTAAATATGCCCGATAAACGTGTAACCAGAATGTCAGACTTCTGAGGCGCGGATAGCCGACCCAAACCGTGGAGGTGGCAATCCATCCTGGACTACTCAGTGCTGCAACATGGATGTGTCAATAAGAGGGAGGGAGGTCCACGGTCCCATTTCCTGTCGGGGGCTGGCTGTACACTGAGGAGTGGGCACCAGGAGAAACGGGTTTGGAGGCTGACTTGGAAGAAGGGATCCGTGATCTGGGGGAGCCTGCAGCAGCTGGGAGAGGATAGTCAAGAGGCAGGAGAAGCTGCAGGACTGGAGTGAGGAACAGGTGCTGGAGACGGCATAGATAGTTCAGGCTGGTGGAGAGCAAAGGGCCTCCACACCTCCTCCTCCTGCCCCACTGTCTCCCAGGACCAGGAGAGGACTGGAGTGAGAGGAGCAGAAGAAGTAGCTTATACGCCTGCTTGCAATTGGAGATACATAAGGTGAGGTTGGTGGTGGGGCCAAGTGAGCCAGCTTGTGATGGGTGGGATTGCCAAACTTTTTGGTTTTCTTCTGGCTGCCCAGCCCCTTTCCACCCAGTCTATTCATTTATTTTGCCAAATGCATAGAGCTAAATGCACACGTTGAACACGCTTAAGTCACGAGTTACCTGTATATACTATCGATGTTTACGACATCCCACGGTAACTCATTCGGTTCAGCGTGCGGCAGAAGGTCGGCGGTTCGAATCCCCGCAATGACGGGGTGAGCTCCCGTTGCTCGGTCCCTGCTCCTGCCCACCTAGCAGTTCGAAAGCATGTCAAAGTGCAAGTAGATAAATAGGTACCGCTCCGGCGGGAAGGTAAACGGCGTTTCCGTGCGCTGCTCTGGTTCGCCAGAAGCGGCTTTGTCATGCTGGCCACATGAGCCGGAAGCTGTACGCCGGCTCCCTCGGCCAGTAAAGCGAGATGAGCGCCGCAACCCCAGAGTCGTCCGCGACTGGACCTAATAGTCAGGGGTCCCTTTACCCTTTACCTATGATTCTCTTTATGGGACAAGTAAAAAAATAACTGAAATAATAAGGTGCCCACTCATTCAATTTCTTTGTTATTTCTTTATTGCCCCCTCCGTAATCATGCTTCCAAATAAACATATAGGATCACACTACATTCCACTGTGTTCAATGGGGCTTAAAAGATCTCAGGTACATATACATGGTATTGCAGCCTTTCCTAGATCCTGGGGAATATCCAAATTAGGAGACTTTTAAACAGAGCAGAATAGCTGGTGCCAGGTTCAGGCTTTTGTGGGGGGGGGGGTTTAATGTGATGATGCTTTGCAAAGAAAACAGACTAACTTTATTAACCACGAGCATAGGAACTTGGTAAATGGCTCTCTTTAAGTTTGCAGCACAGCGACAGAGAGGTCGCATCGCACCATGCACTAAAAGTCCTGTTGTAAACACAGCTGAATTCTTTCATTCTCTCTTTCTCTCTTTCATTCTCCCTTTCTCTAAGAGAGCCTGTCAACAGAGCTCAGAAAGCTCGAAGAGCCGTATCAAAAGCCAGAATCAAGGCTATGTTCACATCAAGGGAATGGGTATGCAAAAAAAGGGGGCAGTTGTGCAGCTGAGAATCATTGTGACAGAGGGAAAAGATAATGTTATTCCACAAGCACCAGGTTTTAGAAAATTTGTGTAGATCTCTACCTTGGTTTCCAGCCGAGTGGGGGACAATGCTGTCAAATGATACAGCATTTTCGCTATTGCCTTTCCTGTTCCTGGGAGCTCAATCTACGAGTACAGTCCAAGACTTTCACAACTTGCTTGGTAGTTGGCAGGTTACCAGAATTCCATGCAGGCAGGCAAGTAAGGCTGGAAAGGGCACTAGCGTCCTTTCCAGACACTGAAAGACTTATCCAGCTGCCACTATGGCTTCTCACCGGTCTGTATGCACATACTTTCAAAAGTATCTTCCTTGCCATGAGGACTAGAATCTTGATTCCCCCCCCCCAAAAAAAGCAAGCAAGACAAAGATTTCCAGGAAGCCGGATTCTGTTCCTTTTAACTCTGTGCCAGGCTCCGATTCAGTGTTAAAAACAAACAAAACAAACCCAGATGCATCATTTGGTTTGGCAATCTTTATATATCCACAATACATAATAACCATGCACAAAAAAATAATAATCAAATGAGTATTTACAAAGGGAATTGCACTTTTTAAACAGGAGAGTCACCAGGAAGCAAATGAAAGGAACCTCGCCCGTTTCCTCCTTCCCTCCCAAGCCAAGGGTATAGTCCAAGGCCATCTAAAGGGTTTACTTGTGAGAGCAAGCTTCAGAAACCTTTCTAGAATTCTTGCCAGTATCCTGCCACCTATTCCAAGACTTTTGGTGGTATTCCCTAAGCAAAAGACACTTGCACTGGCCTCTTCATGGTGCTCCCCCCACCCCAAAGAGTATTGTCAGAGAGATCTTGCTAACCACCCTACGAGCCTTGGCATATACCTCAAACGGGGAGTGGTTTCCGAGCACCACTAATAGTTCAATTGGCCCTAGTCCCGCAGAGAAACCATGACATGCTGGAGTGGAAAGGATTGCTCCGCACAAGAGAAAATGGAGCAGGGAGAGGAGAGTGTAGAGAGACCCTTTCTCCCACCTCAAGCGAGCTTTGAAAGAAGCACAATGCAGAAATAGGGAGACCATCCTTCCACACAGCTTGGCTGCTTAGCTGTTTGACTATAGCCTCTAACCTCTATCCTCTGTCTGTGCGGAGGGAGAAGGCCGCCGAATCACCTTTCACTTCTCTAGGCCTGCAGACTCCACCACCAAGGAGAGCGACAGTACGGTAGGCCGCAGAGAGTTGGCAGGTGTCTCTCAAGAAAAGAGTCCGTGGCAGGGAGCGCCCCATGTGAAGACAGAGAGGTGCATTGAGGTCCTCAAAGCCTTCTGCTGCTCACGGACGCGAGACATGCTGCAAATGAATTGCCGTTTTTAAAAATAATTGAGCATGTAGCGCTGGCTCCTCCCACCCTCTTCCCTTCTCTCCCAACACTACGTAACACAATTCCAGATCCCTAAAAAAATGAAGGGGTGCCCACAGCTTCTATTACAGCAGGTGTGAGAAAGCTTTGACCAGGCAGATGTTGCTGAGCTACAACGATCCATGCTCGTCGGGCCTGACAAGGAGTTGCAGTTCAGCAACAAGTGATGGGCAAGCAGGTAGCTCTAGAGCATCCTGGAATCGTTCCTCAACAGTGTGGTGCTCTCCGAAAGCCCAGCAGTCAAACGACTTACGTGGGTCAGTTGTGATCTTTTCCCCACCAAAATTCAGTTTGAACTGGAGCTCGGTGCCTAATCAACGTGAACACTTTAATCCCACACAGAGTGCCTCTGTCTTCCTTCAACAGGAACTCTCAAGAAATCAAGAGAAACCACCCATGTTTTGTAGCCTATCTGGGAGAGGCTAAACCGTAACTCTGATTTTTAACCTGGGAAGTCCTATCAAAAGCCACTGCGGATGCCTGTTCTCTTAAGGCGTGGGTGGGCATGAGGTTACATCTAACCAGAAACGCCAATTCCCTTCATCTGTGACAGTGTAGCTTCCTAAGCTGCACAAATTCGCCTGTGTTTGCACCAAGGGCAAACCCCTCACCTCATGGTGGAGACATAGGGAGAAAGTGCTGAGACAATAGCAAGGGCCCTTGGCCCCCCCTTTTTTGCAAGCTGGACGCATCTCATGCAGCAGGGGAGGCCTGCCCCCAGGAGACATCTCCATAGAGATGACCACGAAGGCCAGAGCAAACTCAGATCCACACTAGTTTTATCAAAAGCAACGGGCCACACAATCCCCAGCCCATGATCAGCATCAGCGTTTTTGACACCTGGGATGGAAAAACCAAATAGCCAACAGGCTGGATCTAGCAGTGAACCACCTGCCCTCCTTCCAGAATCCACTCTTGGGTCATTTTAAGATTCTACACCCACAGAAAACAAAAGGAAGCAGTCAGGGCTCCCCTGAGAATGCCCTGTACATTGCGACTCAGCAGTCGCATCCTCAAGACTGGTCACAAATCCCAGGGAGAGATCACCTCTTTGTCTGAGCTCAGTCAGCAGCAAGCCATCAGTTTCGTTCCCCCTCGCACGGGCGCCAAGGAATGCTCTCGAGTGGATGAAAGGCTCCCCGCTAGACAGAGCTGTTGTCTTTAACTCGTTCAGCCAACTGAAAGGCCTTGCTGCCTATGAGAATCTATGCAAGGAGTTAAGAGATTGGCCGCTAAAGCGTTTTTAACCCAATTGGGAAAGCCGCGGCGATGGCAGGCAACACCCATCTCCACCTAACGGACTGGGCAGGATCCAGGATATTTCACAATCACTGCACGGTTGCTGAAAGATGGCCAATAAGCTATTTGGTGGCCCCACCCTTCAATGCAACATTTGCCCTTGCTTCAGAAACCCCAGAAACCCCAACAGCACAAGAACAGTTGGAAGGTGAGGAAAGCAACGGCCGATGAGGCCTTCTCAAGCTAGCACAGGGTGGTTTCAGGGAGTCAAATTCTCTCCCAGCTAACTTTCTTAAGTTTGGGTGGTGTTTAGCCCTGCCAGTGGAGTGTAATCGTTTTACAAAAACAGAAACATTCAAACCTCGAGGGAGCAGGACGAGAGAAGGGAGGCGGCAGCATTTGGGGCAGGGTGGGGGGGCTGCAGTGCATGGAGGTCTGAACTGAAAGCAAGTGAACCACCAAGAGATAAGGAAAAAAAAACCCAAGATGCTATGGTTATGCTCAAGTATTACAAAAAGGAGGAGCTATCAAGTATCTGGTTGTCTACAACTAACCATTCAAAATAACCTTAACAGTGCGAGTTATGTACATAGCATGAAAAATATTGCTTCACACTCACACCAGGGTGTGTTTTTTTTGTGCATGGAGCGGAAGGAGCAGAGAATCAGAAGAAGAGAAAGCTCGGGTGGGGATTGGGAGAGAGAGAAAAAGAGAGATAGAGAGAGAGAGCGCAACATGCAGAGATAGAATCTCGGATAAAGTTGAGAAAGAAGGATTCCAGGTACGAGTGAAGATGTGTGATTTCTACAGATCACAAAAAAGGCTCTAATAAAGCCATTAGGCCGGCACTTCATTGTACATTAGACTGATTAACATAAAGCCAGAAATAAATCACTATTAGAAGCCACTTCATATAGCCTGCACACAGCCGTGCTGGCAGCTTGGGGGGCGAGGAATGCGGCGCACAGACATACTTCATTGTTCCCAAACTGAATTGGAAAATATATATATATGTATTGAGAAGAAAAGACTTCCCAGGGCAGAAAGCAGTGAAAACTACACAGCCAGGCCAACTCAGCGTTAAAACGGGAAGGCAAAGGACAAAGAACAAGCAACGGGGGGGAAAGGTTATCTTCAACGGACTTGCTGCGTGTGCACGAACAAAGGATAAGACCACCGCCACCGTTTCCGACAAGCCCAAAGTGAGTGTTTTCTTAGTTTAGAATTTCTCTTGTGCCTGGAGAATGGCCTGAGAGGAAACAAAAGAGCAACACTCCTCGTGCTCCCCCAAGTGCAGCGATTTCTTCTATTAGAACAACAACAGCAACAACAACCTCTGCATCCTTCCCGCTCTCACACATGCACACAAAAAAACCAAACAAAAAAGAAGTTTAACAAGTGTCTCGGGGCAACTGACCTCTGATAGATGTTCCGTCTCTCTTTCACACACACAAACACACAAACCCATCTGTCTGCTAAATGCTTCTATTTAAAAACCCCCAAATAAATCACATTCAAAAGGATTTGGAGGAAAGGGAATGTAAGCCCTAAGAGGAATCCTCTAAGGTGGAAGGGGAAGGAGGGGGAGAGAGAGAGAGAGAGAGAGAGAGAGAGAGAGAGAGAGAGAGAGAGAGAGTGTCACTGAATGGAGTTGCTGTGAGGAGAAGGTGCACACGGGTTTTCCCTCTGAAGCACAGGCCAAGGGAGGGGCAGGTGGCAGCCCCGGGGAGGTCACAGGTTCTGGCAACACTGGAGTTTGTTGGATTTCTGTCCGTCGGTGGTGGGGGGCACGCTGATGTCCACCACGTTGTTGCCGGGAGACTCGTCGTGGGCGGACCGGTCCGCAATCTGCTTCTGCGACACAATGCGGTAGATCTCTACGAAAAGGAGACCAGAGAGGGGGCTCAGATACAAGCACACGTTTTCTCCGGAGGGGAAGAAGCCACTCCCCGCAGCGAAGAGCCGTTTGGGTCTTGCATGTCTGCAAACCGGTCACCCGACACATGAAAGCTCAGCTCGGTGACATGGGACTTTTGCCTTGCCGACTCACTGCCATTCCCAGCTGCTGCGCATTGCGGGGCCGTGATCCTGTCAAGCTTCCTTGCCATTACTAAGGAGCAAGAGAATTCCATGCAACGCACCTTGAAATTCTATGGTTTAGTCCATAGAACGAACCAAACGCATGTCTTGCCTACAGCCCTCTGCACTGAGCAGCTTGAGGAAATAATGGGAGCCGAATGCATTCAGTCCGTATACTCTGTGCCCTTGCAGTGGAAGCCACTTTCCTCCCTTTTTCTTGACTGTGGACCCACACCAAGGAAGCAACCACACAGGGCACACGTGGCTGTATTTATTATACATTTTGTTATATCTGTAGTCCACCTTTCTCCCACCATGGAACCCAAGGTGACACACATGTAGGGTTTTAAGCGGTCACCCAGCCAGTCACAGACCAGATCCAGACCCACTTACCTTTGCAATTCTCACATGTTACAGGGATTGCCCCAAGTACACCTGGCGGAGGCACTGCTCCACTTGCAGCAGCAAGACTGGTGGTATGACCCATGATCATTATTAAATTTGTATACTTGCCCTATACCCGCAGGTCTCGGGGCAGTTCACACCATAAAACCGCGATATAAAAAACACAAAATACACGATCAAAATAAAAACAAGAACAACCTGTCAGGAGTAGCCCAGCTACTCACGAGGAGAGGGAGAGAGGGAGCCCTGCTCAGGAGCAGGGCAGGGAGAGCTGCTCTTCAAGGGAAGAAAGCTCACGAAGCTATAGGGAACCCGAGCCCCTTTTGCAAACGGACTCCTCCTCCTCCTCCTCCTCCTCCTCCTTATCACAGGAATTGTCTCCAGGCGAGGGAGCGGAGCAAGACACTGCTGAAAGACTCAGCACCACCAGCCAGACAAGATCAGACAGAAGCTCACAGCTTCCGACACAGGTGCAGCGAAGGGGGGGCTAGAGGACCCAGGAGACATCGTTTCAGGGTGCCGAAAATCTGGTGTCCATTGCCCCATATGCCCTTTACAAATCAGGAAAGATAATCTAAACGGAAATCCTTACCAGTAAGGATGTTCTTGAAGGCTTCTTCGACATTTGTTGAGTCGAGTGCTGAGGTTTCAATGAACGACAGGTTGTTTTTTTCTGCAAGGGCAGGGGAGGAAATCACTGCAGTTATTTTCATGTACAGACGGCATTCTCCTCAAAGTCAAGCAACGGGAAGAAAGATCGTTTTCCTCCCACCCCTTAAAGAATTCAAAAGCAGATTAGATAACTGAATTCTTGAGACTAGGAGAAATGTTGCCTTAGTTAGCACGCCTAATCACATTATGAGGCTATGATTCCTGCATTGCGGAGGGTTGGGCTAACGACCCTTGGGGTCCCTTCCCACCCTACAATTCTATGAAAAGTTACCCCGGTCCCCGTCTCCTATTACAGCACAGCAAAAAGTTCAGAAGCTTCCATTTTTCTTTTAGATTAACCACAGTTCAGTAATGCACCCAGTAGCCAATCTTGGCTGTGAAAACAATTCAGATTTGCAAACTAGCATAAATAAGGCAGATATTTTAGAGTCACAAGTTATGAACCAGAAGTACCAGTCATGATCTAATTTGAAACCTTCAGCAACCTCGTTTCTCAGCGTCAGTTGTCTGCATTCCCAAATTTGTAAAATGGGGGGGGGGGGTTGTGTGTGTGTGTGTGTGAATACTGGCTTACCATTATTATTAAATGAAATCCCTAGTTTTAAGTTATCCTTCCTCCGAGTTTGGTGTGCCCTTGTGCATTCCCCCACCCTATACTCAGACACATACAATTTTATCCTCGCATCAAAATGAGAGTGAGTCAGTTTACTCTCACTCCAATTTCACATTTGAATTTCACAGCTGATCGGACATTAAATCCCAAGTCTCCTTGATCCAAGTCCAACACTACAACCAGTGAGTCCCACAGGCTCTTATAAGAGTAACCAAAGTAATGTTCGTACTCTGAGCAATATTTTTTTTTAAAAAAAGAACTACATTTATATTAAATATTTTTGTGATGATCACCACACTGCCTCTACCTAAGCCTTTTCAAAACCTCTTAACCTGAGATTCTCTGCTGGAGGCTTCTTTCAGCCAAGGACCCGACTTCATTGCACCAAGCACACCACTGCTGCTTCGTAAAATCACAGCCTCTCGGAAGCTTTACGCCACGGAGAAACTTTTGTGCCGTCGTTTTTCTTCCTCTTCCAGGTGGCCAATTTGCAAACCCCCTCGGCACTTAAAAGGGAGCATAGCCACAGCGGCGTAGCAAGGTGGGGGGTGTTGAGAGCGCCAATTTAGCCCCCCGGTTTCGCTCTGGAAGGGGGGCGACACCCAAGCCGAGCCCCGTGGCCGCCCGGTAAAAAGAGCTTGGCGGCGGGGCTCACAAACCTGCTCAGTATTTCCAGCGGAGGCGAGGGGCGGGCCAGGGAGGGGAAGTAAATGAAGCATAGTGTGTGCCGGCGGCTAACCTGCTCAGCGCTTTTCCCCCACTCGGGCTGCGGGCGGAGGGGAGGGGCGGCAGGGGAAGCTTCTCTTGGGCTGCTGACGCCCCTCCCTGGCCTGCCCCTCGCCTCCGCCTGAGCCGGAAATAGCAAAGCGCGCGGCGAGCAGGTTAGCCATTGGCGCACGCTTTGCTTCCTGCTGCTTGGGCTGCGGGCAGAGGCAAGGGGAGGGCCAGGGAGGGGTGTCAGCGGCCCAAGAGAAGCGTCCCCTCCTGCCCCTCCCCTCCGCTCGCGGCCCGAGAGGGAAGGAAACGAAGCAAAGCACGCGCCGACAGCTAATAATAATAGTAATAATATTTATTATTTGTACCCCACCCATCTGGCTGGATTTCCCCAGCCACTCTGGGTGGCTTCCAACAAAAATCAGATACAAAAATATTACACATTAAAAACTTCCCTGAAAAGGGCTGCCTTCAGGTATTTTCTGAATGTAGTTGTTTATCTCTTTGGCCTCTGATGGGAGGGCGTTCCACAGGGCGGGCGCCACCACCGAGAAGGCCCTCTGCCTGGTTCCCTGTAGCTTTGCTTCTCGCAGTGAGGGAACCGCCAGAAGGCCCTCGGCGCTGGATCTCAGTGTCCGGGCTGAATGATGGGGGTGGAGACCTGCTTGGCGCTTTTTTCAGCTATTTCCCCACTTGGGCTGTGGGTGGAGGGGAGGGGCGGGAGGGCCGCTGACAACCCTCCCTGGCCCGCCCCTCGCCTCTGCTCCGTAGCGCACATGCGCAGCATAGCTACGCATGCGTCATACATAGCGATGCTGCACATGCGCGCTACAGAGCGACACCCCGCCCCCCGGGTGCCCTCGGGTTTGCCGCTCCGGGTGGCCAAGCGGCTTCCTCCGCCAGTGCATGGCCAATGAATGCTGCCATGAGAGCCAGGCAGCTAAAGAGCATCAACATCCAGAGTTTGTAACAACCCAACCTGCAAAAGCGCGGGCCTCGTCTGTAGGCACAGCCCTCAGGTGACGCAGATCGCTCTTGTTGCCCACCAGCATGATGACGATGTTGTTATCTGCATGATCCCGGAGCTCCTTCAGCCAACGCTCCACGTTCTCGTATGTCAAGTGTTTTGCGATGTCGTAAACCAGGAGTGCTCCCACGGCACCACGGTAATAGCTGAAAGAGTAATTTAGACAGGTGTTACTCAGCCTGCGGAAGAGTCTCTGGACACAGAGGTTGCTGAAGGACACTGACAAACTGGATGGAAAAGCGGATTATGTTTATACAGGTGTACCTCGGGTTACATACGTCTTGCGGGGCAGCCTTCCGCTAGACGAATGCCTTCGTCTAGCGAGTTTTTCGTCTTGTGAGGCATTCGTCTAGCGGGGCACCACTGTATAAGCCAGGTTTTTCTTCCATCCTTTCGCAAAGGACAGTGTAAAGTTCAGAATAATTAACACTTTGCTGATGGACCCCTGGGAGGAGGGGTACAAGGCATCAGAACAGCAACTCACGCAAGTAAGCAAACAATTTTTGCTTTTAAAAGAAACTAACACCGGGTATTAAATTAAGCAAATTTATTATGATACCTCATGTTTATTCAACTGCATAATGGATTTTTTTAAAGCAGCGTTTGAGCAGTTGTTTACTTGCACAACTCACGTTTCTTTTCTTTTCTTTTTAAAAAACACCTACACCTTGCACAAAAACTTCACAAAAACACCCCCTTCCACGATTACCTCCAAGATCATGTATTTAAGGTTGAAGTGAAAGGATATTAAAGTCAGTGCTCTTTCCAGGAGTTCTGCGCAGCAACCCTATCTATGCCATCTACGTCTGCATAATGATCTCAGCTTGCTAGTCAAGCTATGGGAGGGCACATAAAAGCATTTAGCAAGGCACTTTTAAGAAATCAAATTTCAGAAGAAGATTGCATAGCCAGGATGTGAGAGTTGGCTAATCTGCATTCAGTGATCCCAAGCATGTGTTCTTGCATAAGCAATGCCTTGTAGGCTGAAGAAGACGGAGGTCCAGCACGCTTTGCAAGTCTCAGAAGACACTTGACAACTCTCTAGAAAATCAATCGCTGTGAGTGGAAAGGGCCCCTCGCCTCATCCTTAGGACCCCCTGGGAAACTCAACAAACCTGCTGTACTGGGTGTGGAGAGGGCAGCTCAATGGGACACAGCTGCGGGCAGCCTGAGGAAGTGCCGTCTACCTTGGGCCTGTCCATAAAAAGCAAGTCTAAAGAGAGAGACTAAGGTGATGTTCGCTCTTTCTGGGAACTCTTTTCGTTGCAAATCTTTTGTGGGTGAACAGAGAGTTTGCCTGGACCCTGGGCGAAAACCCGGAGGCTGAGAGGAAGTGTGTGTCAGGAGGAAAATGGACTGATGTTGATTTATAGATATTAGTAACTTTGCATTAATGTAACATTTTTACATGTATGTGGGTTTTTTTTTGTAATGTTGTCTGTTGCTGCTTCAGTGTTTTGTATACCACTTAAGAGATTCAGTGGTACCTTGGTTCTCAAACTTAATCCGTTCCGGAAGTCCATTCCAAAACCAAAGCGTTTCAAAACGAAAGGCGCACTTTCCCATAGAAAGCAATGCAGAACGGATTAATCCGTTCCAGACTTTTTAAAAACAACCATAAAACAGCAATTTAACATGAATTTTACTATCTAGCAAGACCACTGATCCATGAAAGCAATAAACAATGTACTGCAGTCATACAATCAATCAATCAGTAGCTGAACTGGGTTCCACACAGTCACAAAAACAAAACAAAAAAAGCCGCAAAAACTCAAAATAAATAGCAAAAACAAGACAGACCTCAGCGTAACACTCAAAACGGAAGTGTGGCACTCAAATTGGTAACGTAACAACTGAAATCGTCAGCGTAACACTCAATACGGAAGTGTGGCACCCAAACTGAAAGAGTAACACTCAAAACAGAGCATGTTCGGCTTCCGAAAAAAGATCGCAAACCAGAACACTTACTTCCGGGTTTGCAATGTTCGGGTTCCAAGGCATTTGAGAACCAAGGTATTTTTTTTAACATATCAAATTAAATAATCAATCCATGAATCAGAGCAGCTTTTGAGGCTTACGCGGAGGTGATGGCACGATATCGCTCCTGGCCAGCCGTGTCCCAGATCTGTGCCTTTATCGTCTTGCCATCCACCTGGATGCTCCTGGTGGCAAACTCCACGCCGATAGTGCTTTTGCTCTCCAGGTTGAACTCATTGCGCGTGAAGCGGGACAGGAGATTACTCTTCCCCACCCCGGAGTCTCCAATCAGCACAACTGGGGAGGAAAGAAAAGAGAAAACACAACACAGCGCTGTCAGCATTCATTTGTCATGCCGGGATTTATAAACAGAGGGCAGGGTGATGGTAGGCAAGGCAATGTATTGCAGAGAATGGTGCTCTCTCCCCACGGCAAACGGCCAATCAATCCCTTTATTTCAGCTTTAAGCTCATGTGAAAACAAAACTAGAACAAATACACGCACACAGTTAGATTTAAAAATTAATGACAATAAAAGCCTTAATAAAGATACAGTGGTACCTCGCTAGACGAAAAACTCGGTAGACGAAAGGCATTCGCTAGCGAAAGGGTGACTCGCAAGACGAATTTTCCTATGGGCGCGACTCGCAAGACGAAAAAAATTATTTTTTTTGTCAAACAGCGCTTCCCCCGTCCGTGCTTCGCAAGACGAAATTTTCGCTATACGACAGCACTCGCAGAACGAATTAATTTCGTCTTGCGAGGCACCACTGTACGAAACTAAATATGGAAATTATAAGGAACAGCAAACGGCCATTGCTCCCCCCCTCCCCATGGTGCCAGTACTCACCATGAAATTATTACAGTAAGTAGTGCCACACTTTTAACATTTTTTTGGGGGGGGGGAGAAAGGTGAAGCTACTGTGTACCCTTGAGTAACCCCCCCAAAAGTGCTGCAAAACCAGTGGTATGTAGTCAGTGAACTAGGGAGACTAGGCTAGTTCCCTAAATGTTCTCTTGGCGCCTCCTTCCCAAAGCCCGGGAAGCTTGTGCCCAGCTCAGGGAAGGAAGGTGCAATGCTCACGCATGTAACATCGCCCTCGCGATCTGGCGCCTCTAGTCTTAACTGTTCCCCTACAAAAAACCCCACAAAAACACAGCAGTACCTGGATGTGACCTCGCAGGGCAGCCTGGAGTGACGCAGGCTGCAGCCTAATGACAACTCCGGAGCCAAGAGCTGGCCCCCAGAACTTTCAGCTTCTTGCGAGGGCCACTCAGTTCCTGTTCCTATCAATCAATCAATCTATTTATTTATTGCGTTAGCCCTATGGCCATAGCACATACCGGTAGTAAAAGACCAGGCAGTAGGCTGACACGATTATGCAGAGAATACAACAGATACAGTTAAAACAATTGGAAGTAAAATCGTACAGGTTAAAACAAATAAAATAAAAAAGCACTAGCGGGCGTGACGACAGTGCCCATGTTGGGAATATACATAAGACTAAGGCTAAGGGAAGTTTGCCAAAAAGGTGGTCCTGAGTTCCTATCATTTCTACTGCTGAGTACCTCTCTTCCAGCCGTTTGCATCACCCTTCTCCTCACACTGCCCAAACCAACACCCATCCCCGCCATTTCCTGCTTCGGCTTCTTCCAAGTGTTCCCTGGAAAACCCTTTCCTCCCCATCTCCCAAAGCCCAGCCTGGGTCCTCAGAGATGCTCTTGCCGGACACCTGTAGGTGAAGCTACTGATCGGCTTACTCCGGGACTCCCTGAAGTTAAGCACAGCTCCTCACCAGGCGCTGAATGCATCAGGGCAGCCGAGGGGGCAGGCGGTCACTCAACAATGCACCACAAATTCACTTAGCAAAACTGCTTCAAACCATTCAATCAGAAGTCTTCCTTTGTACATGGGCATTGTTCCTCCCACATCAGAATCACCAGGGCCAACAAGCAGGAGGATGCCGGGAGAGGGACAATTGTGCAAAAAGGTCAAGCAAATTATTCGTTAGGGCCGAAGGGCTGAATCACTGGAGTTGGTTTTTGGGAAGCTTTCTGTTCTATTTAAAAACAGATGAAGGGGAGGGGGGGCTATGAGAGAGGTGCATAAAATTATGCAGTGTGTTGGGGAGAAAGCAGATAGGCGGAAGTTTGTCTCCCTCTCATAAAAACAACCCAACCTAATGAAGAAGAACGGCGAGAGATTCACACAAGCACGTATAACATGGTTAAACTTTGAACTGGCTTCCACAAGTTCCCACAAGGGGATCAGACAAAATTTGGGGGGAGGGAATGGGACAAATTGGGGATGTTTGTCCAGATGGCTACATGACCCCCCTCCAGGATCAAAAGTGGCATGCCTCTGAATTTCAACGCTCGGGAGCAGCAGCAGGAGAAGGCGATTGCCCTCATGCCCCGCTTGTGGACTTCCCAGGGGAGGCATTGCTGAACTACAGGTGAAACTCAAAAAATTAGAATATCGTGGAAAGGTTCGTTTCTTTCAGTAATTCAACTTAAAAGGTGAAACTAATATGTGAGATAGACTCATGAAATGCAA
Organism: Lacerta agilis; assembly: GCF_009819535.1. Lineage (NCBI taxonomy): Eukaryota > Metazoa > Chordata > Lepidosauria > Squamata > Lacertidae > Lacerta > Lacerta agilis. The sequence goes on along the minus strand of NC_046329.1, from coordinate 6,585,639 downwards.
AGCGAGATATGTCAAGCCTTTATTTGTTATAATTGTGATGATTATGGCGTACAGCTGATGAGAACCCCAAATTAACAATTTCAACTTTGGGGTTTTCTTCAGCTGCGCGCCATAATCATCACAATTAGAACAAGCAAAGGCTTGACGTATCTCGCTTTGCATGTCATGAGCCTATCTCATATATTAAACTCCAGTAGCTAATGAAAACAATTGCTTACATAAATGGACTTTTCCACGATATTCTAATTTTTCGAGTTTCACCTGTAGATGGACCTTTGATCTGACACAGTAGGGCTGTTCTTATGAGCACCCCAGGTGCCTTTCGGAAGCAAGCAAGGCCTTTACATTCAAATTGGCTCTGGCTGGATAGAGATATGGAATAGAATGGGGAGATTGTGCAATATAGGGCTTGAGATGCAACATAATAAGCCGCTGTTCCTTCATTACCCCTCTCTTTCTTGCGGTGAGCTGCTCATCTAAAATAGCCCCTGATATCAAAAGTTTGCCCCTCCCATCGCCACCGGAAACTAGTGTGTGGGCAAGGAAAACAAAGGAAACCCTGACATAATATTTGGATTGGGGAATTTTCCAGCAGGACTGGCAAGTAGTATAACTGTACCTTAATCGGTTTACGAAGGCCCCAGACTTCGGTTTTACTCTCACCTTATCCTTTGGTCTATTACACCTAGACCTACCTTGTACACACACCTTGGTCCACAGCAATATGCTCAGAGACTCTGTATGTGGTAGGGTTAATCCATAAGGCATTATTTGAAAGACCCTGCCTTCTGCTAAGGAAATCGGACTAGAACATTGCCTTCTAGCCACAGCCCAGCAATTCTTACCTGTGGAAGGTTTGTTTACTTCCAAGAAGCACAGGTGCGTGTAACTTTATGTCAGCAAGGCAATTATATACAGGTACATCACTTAGTCTGTGAACTGCTTTACCATTTTTTTACTTTGCAATTGGTCACCGTTACACCCATTTTACAGGCAAGAATGACTTGGCAAACATGCTTAGAAACCTAGGTTTAATACTAACTGCAGGAACAGCATCGCAGAGATTTTTTTCCTCCCCAAAGAAATAACTGGTTTTTGCAGTGACTCTTCGGCTTTTTAAAAAGTACACCAAAATTCCAAGGAGCAAGCAACAAACATGGCATTGTTGGGACAGGACAGCATCACCGCTCCGTAACCTTTCCACAGCTTATGTACCACTTTCACGGGAACCGCCAAACATCCCAAAACTGATTGATTCTTAGGTCACAGATGTCAGTTGCTTGCAGGTTAATGACGCCAATTACTGCTCAACTGCTGATTGGACAATCTCTGCTGCCGAGGGCTGCCAGCCCTGGATCCTGCAAACCCCAAAACGGTGTCTTTGCAAATAACGGCTTTGTCCTTTAGCTGCTCTTTCTCTTCCCTCCCAATCACCCATTCACTGACCCCAGTTCTCTACTGCCAGATCATTAATTTTTTTTTTAGGAAGGCTGAACCAAAAAACAGAAGCATCTGATGCACAGCTAAACACTACTGTAAATAGCACATGACACAAGTTGCTGGATATTGATCCAGACAGAGCCCAAAGGAGACACCCAGAGCATAACAAAAATGTCTATATGCAACAACTACACTCGAGGTGGGTGTGCGTACACTGCAATAGAGAAGACTAGGAAAATATGAACAGATTACAGAAGACGGGAGTTAGTCTCTTTGGTTAAACTAAGAGAGTTGGCGAGTGATCTAGACTGAATTTAGATCTGCAGAACTGGAAACTCTCCATGTTGTTCAGTGTTACAACCTCCCCTGAGCCATTAGGATAAAGTGAAAGTACTTAAAGCCACCCAGCACACCAAACAAACCAGTCCCTAAACACTCTCTATCATGTTTATGCCGATTCTTTCCCTCTCAGTGAACCAATGAGTCCCAGCCCATCCATCTGCCAATACCACACTGCACTGTCTCAAGACCTAAATCTGTTTGTCTGGGCATTAGCATCTGCAACTTCCACCAGAGCACCCCCAGCCCTGAACACACCCTGATGCGCCCTTTAACTCTAAATACCACAGCATCACTAAGCCCCTTCTCTTCTTGTTTAGGCTGTCCATAAGCCTTAAAGCTGCTCTGCAAATCCAGACCACCGGCCACCACCTGCTCCTCACTCCCACCCCACTTTTCTTCTCCATAAGACCCCACCAGTTGCCAGCATTGCTGTCAAGTTTCGGATTTGAAAATAAGGGATCCGCAGTCTCACCTATCCCGGGGACAGTCACATGTCAGTGGTGGGCAGAGCCAGAAGCAAAGGCAGCCAGGCTCCGCCCACCAGCTAACCCTATTGGCCGGCTGAGGGGCTCGGCGGCAATGGATAGGGGCTGATGCAGGGGGAGGAATACACCCCCCTGTAAGCACGGGAAATGGCTCCCACTTGCTTTGAGGGCTGAGGCTTTTCTCTCCAAGTAGGCGAGGTCTTCCAACCCATTCCCTGGCCAGCAGGGGAGAAGCTGCTTCCATTAAAAATGGGAATTTTAAGGGAAATAAAAAATAAGGGAGAGCAGCGGGAAACTGCTTGAAATAAGGGAGAATCCCGGGGAAACCGGGATACTTGACAGCACTGGTTGCCAGCCACCCTGCCAGTTGCTAACACATCCCCTAAGGCCTTCTTGCTTTCAGTCACACTCACACACTCACACACACACACACACACACACACACACACCAGAGACTCCCATGCTCCCTAGAAAGGTGTGGATATGCATATGCAGCGAGCATCTCCAACCACAACACGTATTGCTGGCAGCTACCTTGGGGTCCCGCAGTACAGAAAGGTGAAAAATAAACAGGGAAAACAACAGAGAAACCCACATCAAAACCCTACCCATTTCAACACACATGTGCAGTTTCAATGGTCCTTTCAGCCCCCTCCTTCAGTTTACAGTCCCCAATTTTCAAGCCTTCCTTCCACTTCCCAAGACCAAAAAAAATCCCCTCCGGCAGGGCTTTACAGATCCTCCAGGATGCTATGAGGGTGTTACAAAATTTTAGGATGCACACACACAGCAGACACACACTCCACAGAAAACCCGTCAGAATTTAGGAAATATTCCCTGAGAAAATTACACTTTATTTTAGCACACAGAACAAAATATGCACTTATATTTTGTGCATGAATAGGTTAGGCCTGTGACCTGGATTCGAGAACTAAGGGATCTACCACCTCAAAAGGGATGGCCAGGCTGGCCAGGTAATTCAATCAGCAAGCATTATCTTGACAAGACAGCAGACAAGCCACACTCAAATTTCTGCTGTGGACCGCCTCTTTCTGTGACATATGAATGGTGCTTTTTTTGGGTGGTCTTTGGTGAAACGGGTTGGGCAATTTCAAAAGTCTTTAAAGGTTCTTGCACACCTTGGCTCCTCACCTCCTTGCAGGGGGTACCACTCTGGCGGGAAGGTAAATGCGCTGCTCTGGTTCGCCAGAAGCGGCTTAGTCATGCTGGCCACATGACCCGGAAGCTGTACTCCGGCTCCCTCGGCCAATAAAGCAAGATGAGCGCCGCAACCGCAGGGGTCCCTTTACCTTTACCTTTACAACTCCCAAATTCATTCCAGTAGCACCTTAGAGACCAACTGAGTTTGTTCTTGGTATGAGCTTTCGTGTGCATGCACACAGTGTGCATGCACACGAAAGCTCATACCAAGAACAAACTCAGTTGGTCTCTAAGGTGCTACTGGAAATAATTTTTGATTTTGTTTTGACTATGGCAGACCAACACGGCTACCCACCTGTAACTTTACAACTCCCATCACCACTGGGCAGTTGGATGGGCCCGGGAGCTGCTGGGAGTTGGGAGTCCAACAACTTTCCCCTGCTACGTACTATGCATTTGAGTCTAGACCAGTGTTTTCCCAAACTTGGGTCTCCTGCTGTTTTTTTTTTTCAGCCTACAATTCCCATCATCCCTGACCGCCGGTCTTGCTAGCTAGGGATGATGGGAGTTGTAGTCCCAAAACAGAAGACCCAAGCTTGGGAAACACTGGTCTAGGCGCTGTTGTTGTTGTTTCGGTGGCGATGGTGATTTCCCCCCACGTTTACCCAGTTGTTGATTTCTGCCCCCCTTGGGACGTCTTGTAAACAGCCCCTCCCCCCAACAGCTGTTTTACATTTTGATAAGCAGATGTTTGTTGTAATCCGCTTTGGGCACAGCTAAATAAACTAAACCAATCAATCAACCAAGCAGCTTCCTTTGCTAAGTGCCCCCTACCTCCTTGGGGGGGGGGGGAAACACACACACCTCGGAGCCCCCCAAGGCCGTCCCTCTGCTTCGAGGAGGCAAACTCCTCTCCTTTGGATCCCGAGACAAGCTCCTCCCCTTTGGAACCCTGGGCTAACCCCTCCCCTTTGGAACCCTGGGCAAGCTCCTCCCCTTTGGAACCTGAGACAAGCTCCTCCCCTTTGGAACCCTGGGCTAACCCCTCCCCTTAGGAACCCTGGGCAAGCTCCTCCCCTTTGGAACCCTGGGCTAACCCCTCCCCTTTGCAACCAGAGGCAAGCTCCTCCCCTTTCGAACGCGGGACCAAGCCCCTCCTCCTCCGGGTAGGGGCGGGGCTTCTCCGCCACACTCCCTGTCAGGCGCCCCCCCACCATCGTCATCCGCTCCTTCCCCCGCTCTTCTCACCTTTGAATAGATAGTCGTACTCGTCGTCGCGGGTTCCCATGGCGACGCCGTTCCCGCTCGCTTCTTCTTCTTCTTCTCCTTCTTCTCCCTCGCACCCTCGGCGGGTCCCTCCCCGGTTTCCGTCCCGCTCGCGGAAGACGAGCGAAGCAGGAGGAGGAGGAGGAGGAGGAGGAGGAAGAGGCCGGACTAGGCCAGGCCAAAGCCGGGCCGACTCCCTCTCCCCTGACAGGCACCGAGGCAGGCGGAGGGCGGGGCCCGCTCTGAGAGGGGCGGGCGAGAGAGGTGGGCGAGGAAAGGGAGGAGCCTAAATAATAATTAAAAAAAAGAGAGAGGGTGAGAGAAACAGGCAGCCGCCTGCGCTTATCAAGAGGCAGGAAAGGCAGCCCGCCTCCGGAGGCGGGCCTTAGCGGCGGTCCTCGCGCACCAGCACAGCCAATGAAAGCCGGGGGAAAGGAAGGGCGCGGGCCAGTGAGAGAGGGAGGGAGGCGGGATGTAATGGTTGGCGGTTGGGGTTTCGCTCTGTGTGTGTGTGTGTGTGTGTGTGTGTGGGTTTTTTTGCGGGGCTTCAGGGATGAGGGTTCAAAAAAACCAGAAGTGGCGCCTCCAGATTTTCCTCACAGCTTCTGCCTTTTTCTTTTTGGATATGTGTGTGTGTATAAAATATTTCGATATATTAAAAAAATTATACACATACATACATAATTACACATATACTGTGTCCTATTTCATACTGTATACCATATATATATGTATGCCATATACACACACAATATATATGTATATGTATGTGTATATATGTGTTTGTGTGTGTGTGCCTGGCGCGCTCTTGTCCATGGGGTCACAAAGAATCGGACACGACTAAACAACCACACATACACACACACAAACACATATACATACATACATTATATATATATATATATATATATATATACACACACACACACACACACACACACACATTTTATATATATATAAATCCAGCCAGATGGGCGGGGTACAAATAATAATGTTGTTCAGTCGTTCAGTCGTGTCCGACTCTTCGTGACCCCATGGACCAGAGCACGCCAGGCACGCCTATCCTCCACTGCCTCCCGCAGTTTGGCCAAACTCATGTTAGTAGCTTCGAGAACACTGTCCCACCATCTCGTCCTCTGTCGTCCCCTTCTCCTTGTGCCCTCCATCTTTCCCAACATCAGGGTCTTTTCTAGGGAGTCTTCTCTTTTCATGAGGTGGCCAAAGTACTGGAGCCTCAGCTTCAGGATCTGTCCTTCTAGTGAGCACTCAGGGCCGATTTCCTTGAGAATGGATAGGTTTGATCTTCTTGCAGTCCATGGGACTCTCAAGAGTCTCCTCCAGCACCATAATTCAAAGGCATCCATTCTTCGACCATCAGCCTTCTTTATGGTCCACTTCCATACATCACTACTAATTAATAATCAGGGTTATCTGCTCTGGAGTCAGCCTTCGCTAATGTCAATAAGACCCTGTGCTGGAAAACAGGACATTAGGCCACAACCACATCATGCATTTAAAGTGCATGTCTTCCACGAAATAATCCTGGGAAATGTTTGCCCATCCTGTTTCGCTGCCCGACGCCCCCATGGTGTCCAAACTTCTGTTTTGAGTGCCACAATTCCGTTTTGAGTGTTACACTGGGGTCTGTCTGCTTTTGCTATTTATTTTGCGTTTTTGTTTTTGCGGCTTTTCTTTTTGCGACTGTGCGGAAACCAGTTCAACTACTGATCGATCGATCGATCGATTGTGTGACTGCAGTACATTGTTTATTGCAAAACAAAATAAAAAATTCCTTCCAGTAGCACCTTAGAGACCAACTAAGCTTGTTCTTGGTATGAGCTTTTGTGTGCATGCACACGTCTTCATTTTATGGATCAATGGTCTCGTTATATAGTAAAATTCATGTTCAATTGCTGTTTTAGGGGTTATTTTTAAAAGTCTGGAACAGATGTTATAAAAATCCGGGTCTTCCCAGCCCGGTAAGGAATTGGGTCCGTCTCCAGAAAGGAGTCTGAGAACCCCAGAGAGAACGCTCTTTTTTGGGGTGGGGGCTCTCACCTATAGCGCAACACGGAAACAGAGACAATACCAAGTTTCCCAAAGCAAGGCAGGAGCCCTTCGTTTATTTAAGAAAATCTGTTGCAACAGGGTCCCCGCTGGTGTGAAACAGACAGAGCAAAGACCTTGAACAATAGCGGTGTTTTACTTACTGTATATTCTGGCGTATAAGACTACTTTTTAATCCAGGGAAATTTTCTCAAAAGTCAGGGGGTCGTCTTATACGCCGGGTGGAGAATCTGCGGTCGAGTATATCTCAAACTCTGTATTTTAACTGGAAAAGTTGGGGGTCGTCTTATATGCCGGAATATACGGTATATACCTTTTTAGTTCCATACAGTTCAATGATACAGAAAAGGCGCGAATTGACTCTCTGTTCGTGTTTCATTCTGTGGCCTTAATTCTTATAACACAGATTAATCCGTTTTGCCTTACTTTCTATGGGAAAGCACGCCTTGGTTTGGGAACACTTTGGTTTTGGAACGGACCTCCAGAACGGATTAAGTTTGAGAAACCAAGGCACCACTGTATATGGCTGCAGTCCCTCTGGGCTTAAAGCTGAACATCAACAGTATTTTGCAAAAAGGATACGCTCGACAGAGATGTCCTTTCTCGATGCCACCAGGAGGAGCTCTAGAATCTTTTAATTGTCAGTTTCCAGATATTGTATAGCAGAGTTCCTTTGGCAATTCTTTTAAAAAGAAAAACAACACTATTTCCTCTCTCTCACTAAAGAGAGTCATTCCTGTGCGAGTGTCTGGAGGCGGTTGGAGGATGGATGGCGGCTAACAGATTGAGGTTGAATCCTGACAAGACAGACGTACTGTTTCTGGGAGACCAGGGGGCGGGCAGGTGTGAGGGACTCCCTGGTCCTGAATGGGGCAACTGTGCCCCCGAAGGACCAGATGCGCAGCCTGGGAGTCATTTTGGACAACTACCAGACTTTTAGAAGACATCTGAAGGCAGCCCTGTTTAGGGAAGTTTTTAATGTTTGATATTTTATTGTATTTTTAATATTCTGTTGTGAGCCGCCTAGAATGGCTGGGGAAACCCAGCCAGATGGGCAGGGTATAAATAATAAAGTATTATAACGAAATAAAAAATAAAAAACTTCCTTCCAGTAGCACCTTAGAGACCAACTAAGTTTGTTCTTGGTATGAGCTTTTGTGTGCATGCACACTTCTTCAGATGGTATCTGAACACGAAAGCTCATACCAAGAACAAACTTAGGTAAAGGGACCCCTGACCATTAGGTCCAGTCGCGGACGACTCTGGGGTTGCGGCGCTCATCTTGCTTTACTGGCCGAGGGAGCCGGCGTCCAGCTTCCGGGTTATGTGGCCAGCATGACTAAGCCGCTTCTGGCGAACCAGAGCAGCACACGGAAACACCGTCTACCACCCTGCCGGAGCGGTACCTATTTATCTACTTGCGCTGGCATGCTTTCGAACTGCTAGGTGGGCAGGAGCTGGGACCAAGCAACGGGAGCTCACCCCGTCATTGCGGGGATTCAAACCACCGACCTTCTGATCAGCAAGCCTTAGGCCCTGTGGTTTAACCCACAGCGCCACCCGCGTCCCGCTAAGAACAAACTTAGTCTCTAAGGTGCTACTGGAAGGAATTATTGGGGGGGACTATGTCAGACCAACACGGCTAACCTACCTGTAACTGAAATTATTTTAAATTATCGCCATCATCATTTGCAGCCGGTTGTATTCAATGTGAGTCCTGTTCAGCGTAGACTCATTGAAATTAACGAACCTGACCGACAGGTCGCATTCATTTCAATGGGTGTGCTTTGAGCAGGTAACATTTGGCTATAACCCATATCAGCTGTGTCTTTATAAGCTCCAGCTAGAACCAGGATTTGCAGCTTTTGAAGACCACCTCACTCGCTACTTCCATACACCAGAGCTTTGGGGTGGGGGTGGTCTTGGGCTACAGGGTGGGCAATTTCAAAAGTCTATTATAAGGGCTTGCGCACCATTGTTCGGGGTTCTCCTCCGTCCTGCGTGTGGTGGATGGGGACCCGGTTGCAACAGTTCCTTGAATAAAAATCAGGCTTACTAGCCACTTTGCTTTTCAATGTTCTCTGGTTGGCCTCTGTTATTTTCTCCTACTGATAGGGAAACCACTTAAGGACTCTATACGTTACCTGCATAGGCCAATGGCCAATAGAATAATAGAATCATAGAGTTGGAAGAGATCCCAAGGGCCATCCAGTCCAACCCCCTGCCAAGCAGGAAACACCATCAAAGCACTCCTGACAGGTGGTTGTCAAGCCTCTGCTTAAAGACCCCCAAAGAAGGAGACTCCACCACTCTCCTTGGCAGCAAATCCCACTGTCCAACAGCTCTCACTGTCAGGAAGTTCTTCCTAAGGTTTAGGTGGAATCTTCTTTCTTGTAGTTTGAATCCATTGCCCCGTGTCCGCTTCTCTGGAGCAGCAGAAAACAACCTTTCTCCCTCTTCTATATGACATCCTTTGATATATTTGAACATGGCTATCCTACCACCTCTTAACCTTCTCTTCTCCAGGCTAAACATACCCAGCTCCCTAAGCCATTCCTCCTAAGGCATCGTTTCCAGGCCTTAGACCATTTTGGTTGCCGTCTTCTGGACACGTTCCAGCTTGTCAGTATCCTTCTGTCGGGGTTTGGGTGCTGGAGCTCCTCGTGCACAAACTTGGACTGCTCATGCACGAGGTACCAGTAGCGGGGAAAGCGGCCAGCGTTCCGCGTGCTTTTGAGCACGGGCGCCGGCCAGGTCTCACAATCTGAAGGTTGAGTAAGCCGGGTGATGACTCCGAAG